>NC_061122.1:54546877-54846877 GCF_002878395.1 Capsicum annuum
ACATGGTTTATGTAGGTTATAGGATCTCCCAGTGTGTGTGTGTTTCCTTGTGTCTATGGTGAATGGTGAATTGATTTGAAAGTGGAATTATGAAAGTTATTCTTTCGAAAGATTTAAATGATATTTACCTTATGAGAATTGATATTCTTGATGAACTAAAAGTGATTGACAAATATTATGATGACTCACATGTGTTATTGTTCTTATTTCATCCTCTCATGATTATGATGATTTTCTTCGGGCTATGTGAGTCTTTCATACATCCTGCATATTTCTTATAAATATTTATGATGATAATGTTTATACAACTACATACACCCCCATATACTCGGTTCCTTTCCATGGTATTAACCCACATTTTTGGATGTGGGCTACATTTTCTCGGAATATAGGTTTAGGTGGTCAGTTCAAGGTTCGACAGTAATTGTTCGGGCACGCTGTTCTACATCCTCTGTTGTGGTGAGTCCTCATGTTTCGAGGATGTGATGTTTGATGTTTGTTTCACGGAATTGTTTACATTTGATAACTGAATATGACTCAGTTGGGGCATGTCTTAATGGATCGCTGGTTTTATTGATTTTTTAGAGGCTTGTCAGACTAGTATAGATGTTGGAAGTTGACTAATAAGTCGTATTTTGTTATCTTTCTGAAATTGTTTTATTCTTAGATGATGATTACTCTGTTGATATTAGCCCCAAGCACCGAGTGACGCTCTGGGACCCGTTTTCTGGGGCGTTACATTCTCACTATCATTTAGGGCCATAGATTAGCTTTGGGTCACTTATTACTCTAATCACGATTTACTACTAGGGGGGAGTCTCAGGTCTTGACATTCTCAGGAAGAATTATACATGGAACCTACAATGAATCATAAGCTTTCCCTTAATGTACTACTACACTAATATAAGAACATCAAAATTAAGATCAAGTAGGGATTTTATGATTGAAGTGTAGGCTAAAGGATAGATAGGAAATATTGTATCAAGAAATTGTGATGACCTTCCCTAAGTACTTTATTACATGACATTGTTTTCATTAAGTTCCTTCCTAAATCAATCAACTTCTTATTATCCTCCTCAGACATATATTTTCTTTGTTTTTTCTATATTTGAAAGATAGTAAGCATACCATTATAAAGGATGAATAAAATACATATTTTTTCTTTTTTTTTTTTCTCATTTCATTCAACTCTCTACCATTAGAATATAATATTTCACCATTTGCACCCTTAGTTTTTACTCAAGGATAACCACTTGAACTATATCCCCATTTTAATTTCTCACTCCTTTTAACTCTTATTTTTCAATGAAAGTGCTTAAGATTTTGAGATTAAATTAATGGTCAGCTGAAAGAAAAAAGATTAGGCTTCATTCAAGGATACCAATGAATAGGCTAAAGGTTCAATGGTCTAACTAGAGTCATCCTTTGTGGTTTGGTAAAACAAAGGACAAGGGTAGCACTTAACTAGATCACTTAACATTTCATTAGTTATAATAATTCTCAGATCATAATGACTAACTATACGCCCAGAGACTACTCCCTGGATGTCACACGGTGCATAGAACCACAAGTGATCCTAAGCCAATCCATGATACTGGCATAACTCATGAGCAATTGAATAAAATACATAAAACTTTAAGTAATAAGTGGAACAGATGTCTTTATCTGAACATGTTCAATAAAAAATCATTTAAAACTGGTGCACTCTGGTTATAAAAAATAAAACTAAAATTAAATACATTAACTCAAACTGATTGTCTATGAAACCTATAATTATACTAACTATAGGTAGCCGGGACGTGACACCTAACTATCCCTAATCAATAGGACTATATATAAATGATACTCAAAATATATTAACTAGAGTCCTCGAATCAAAGGAACTCATCACTTGCTGGTTGGAAGCTGCGAATGTTCTGATTAGGATGTGTGGGCCACAACTGGTACCTACAATATGAAATAATGTACTCACACAGATTTATATATGGTCAGTACTTCTAGAATACACTGAGTATGTGGGGGTAAAAGCAATAAGTAAAATTGAAGCTTGGAATGCTTTTAAATCATACATGCTAAGTGTAAAAGGGACTCACCTCGATCATGAACAAAACAAAAAACTAGAACATCATAAAACCAGAAAAATAAAGCGTAATCTGATAAGCTTAGTGAGCCATTATATTTTGTTTCTAAAATCTTTACTTCTTGTGTTTATTTGTGGGTGATTCTTTTAACCGACATAACCCATTTGAGCTATCATGGAATCCAACGTCTTACCTACATAGAAGAGAGTTGTTCTACCCTTGCCATTGGAATAGAATCTTAACATAGAGTAATCACTAAAGTTGGCCCATATTGGGTAAAGAAATGTACACCCTCTGGCGAGGCCCTTAAATATAAATCTACGGTGCCACGTAGTTTCTAGAGAATAGGATGTACTATACCTACATTCCCCTCTAGGTGCTAAATATTACTCCCAAAACATATACTTATATCCTCATACTTATGAAATCCACCTTATAACAACATAAGGGTTTTACATACTAAAAACTAATTATGTTTCTCAAACTTAAATAATATTTATAAGGAAATTTTAGGATTTCATATCTTTACTTAGATCATAAGATCAAAACTGAACTTTAATCATGATGTAATACTTGTAACTTGATATTATAAGCTTACACATATTGTATACACAAAAAATTTTGCTTAAACTTTAAATCATCATTATCTGATAGAAACTTATATCAAAATATCAAACTCAATTATCAAATTCAAATTTTTGATGAACCTATCAAGTTTTTTGGCAAAATATTGAAATTCATCTCATGAAATCATCAAAATTAACTATCAAGTCCCTTTCAGGGTTTCAAAGTGTATGTAAACATGTATTCATAAGAAAAATAATGTTCTATTTATGATTAGGCATCAATATTTCAAAACATAGTAAAATGGGTATTAACCCTAGTAAATCACTTTCTTCAAAATTAAACAAAAATCATACTTTTGGGCACAAGTATGAAAGAGTACCTCATTCAAACCTCACTTACCTGAATTTCTAGACTTCTTGGAGGGATATTGAATTTGGATCCTTGGGAGGTGAATTCATGGAAAAAACCCTACCCCTTTATCTCTTGAGAGTGGAGAGAAAAATATGTTTTATAACTGGCTAAAAGAGGGGCAAATAATGCTTATTTTATGAATAATATTCTTTTTAAGACCATTTACACGTACATAAGGGACTGTGAATGATTTAATGGTGTAAAATACACTTACACCCCTAAAATATATTAAAAGCAGACAATTTCAATGCATAGAGAGGGGGCTCGCGATGCAACCCCAATCTTGACCCTCAGGTTTCATTGAGAGAACCTCATAAAAAAACCTCAGGATTTATGGCTCAAATCCAATTGTAAACCTCAGGGTTCATGAGGGGAACCCAAGAGCTAACCTCAGGCAAAATCCTATTGCGAGACCCTTTGCGACGCAGGGCTGTCGTGGATTGTCTCACTAAAAAGCCTTAAAACTTTTACTTTGAGCTAAGTTTGATAAGAGGGCTGTTGTATCAGCAAGAAGAATCAAAGTGATTTGATTTTATATATAATGGTCCACTTTAATCGTTATATAATAGTAGTTAAGCTATTTTAAAGTTGACTCTTGTAAAATCCAATATTAAAATTCAATCAATAAAAATGTTTAGAACTCCACTTTTCTCAACGTTGCTACCTATGAACATAATTTCATTAAAAACACTTCACACTCAAGGTGAATAGTCATTACACTTATCTAAGGTTTGAAATAATCGCTTAGGTTCCTTTAAACATATGATGAATAGTTGGAAACTAATCTAGGAGCTTGTGTGGTATTACAATATCTCAACTTTGGGATCATTCGTCCTTAAATGAAGACTAATATTTGCATGAGTAACATGTTGTCACTACCTTGAAACTGAATTTCTAAAATTTTATCATGTCTCATAACTAGAACCACCTATTAACATGGTACTGACTTAGCTGATAGATATGGAATATGAACACATAGTTAATAATCAATAATGTAGGCATGACAATTTTTTCTACTGAATGACATAGCTGAGATTAAACAAAAAAACATCCATGATGAAACTAATTTCTTAGAGAACTTGATTAACTATATGGATCTCATTCAAGTTGTGAGTTTAGAAATCAATTGAAGCATTCATGACTTGATCATTATATAGAACTACGAAGTCATAGCTGATGCAATAAAATCATCAAGAGTTACTAAGAATGAAATATGACTTTCCAAAAATTCTTGTTTTCATAACCTGTAATAGCAATCGAAAGAAAGAAAAATTTGTAAGATATTGTTGTGGAATTCGAGTAAGGAATCACAACATAAAAATAAATCTATAACATAGGATATATGCATATAAAATAGAAGCTAGAATAGGATTATGCTGTCTTAGGCAGTGCAATTCCTAATTTTGAGCTTTTCCATAATTCTCATACATCTCTTAACTATACTCATCCCCTTAAGTACTACAATTAATTTGATACAACTTATAACTCTCCTATGGGTACATATGACTACCCCAACTAAAGTTTGAATTGAAACATACTCTCACCATGCTCATGCCTAATTTGATATCACAAGATACTACAATAACACCATTATACTAGTCTAAACCATGGGATTCAATATCCTATGTCTTTTCAGATCTTCTATCTAAATAATAACAATCCTTACTACTTTAACAACAAACTTTGAGCTCTTATTAGAAATTTGGTAGCATATAATGCATTCATATACTTATATACCAACATGATATTCAAACCTATCATTATAACAACATATGAACTTCTAAGAAACAAACCCACTTCAGAATTTTCCCATATTCTCTAATACCTTTATCAATAACAATTTTCATGCACTATTCCAAAGAAGACACCTAGAATTGTCAACTAACTTTGACATATACTTATGTTTTGCCTTAATCTTCCTTCATATTTATATCCTTAGATAAAGCAAGCATACAATAATCTTTCTTAATAAG
Source organism: Capsicum annuum (assembly GCF_002878395.1). NCBI lineage: Eukaryota > Viridiplantae > Streptophyta > Magnoliopsida > Solanales > Solanaceae > Capsicum > Capsicum annuum. Next base: position 54,551,910 of record NC_061122.1, read on the forward strand.
GGTTATATACTCCTCTCATTTAATCCATTGATCATCTATTTTCATTACTTCTATCCTAACATAGGGAGAGTTCACTAAAAGGTTTGAACATAAGGACCTAAAGCATGAAAGAATTATATGTATAATATTGACACTTAACTGTGGCTTAAGAAATGGAGTATCAAAGGTATGGAATCATTAAAGAGACCTAAACTGAGGAAATACAGGCCATAATGCTAATTCACTGGTCATTAAGGGTGTACCATAAGTTCTGGGAACTGAGAATACTCTGAAACATGGGTTCATAGCTATCAAAAGATACTTAACATAAGACTAGAACTGATAGATTAGTGGGGGATGAATCGAATCACAGAGTCAAGCTATTACTTCTTTTACTTGGCGATAAGAATGAACATAAATATGCATGAAGTGTATACTCATTAGTCAAAAGTGTGGCTCTATTACGCAAGACATAGATAAGGTATCATAATGATTAAAATCCAAGGAAATGAATATGTTAGAGAAAGAATGGATCACTATCTCATCACAACTCTAAGTGACATACATCATAATCTAATTCTCAATTATTGATTTGGTTTTACACCCTATCATCTCCCCCTTAGATTAAAACAAACTTTCTAAGCTTATGGGTCTATTCCATATCCTTAAGTATAATACTAAACCTTATTAACCATACAATTTCACACACTAATCTTTCTTGTAAACTATTAAATGAGACATCAAGAAACACTAGTCCACTAGAACCTTGTAATAAATATGATTGATCATGATCTTATGATCTATCATATCATAACCCATTAGCACATCTTTCTTCCAAACATCGCTACTACTTTTATATATCTAAATAATGCTTCTTTCCATACAACTATCAATCAATTTCCCTTTCATAACCATAAGGAGAACCCACATTAATAATCCTTAACTATATAATACTTCCGTTATCAACCTATACTTTTCTAACACAATGGAATACCATCAAGAACTTTTTTTTTACTTTAAGCATACCATAATTCACCTTAAGTAATAACTATTTCTCTACCTTCCACCGGGAAATTTATACCACATTCACTACCCGTTAGTTAACACACAAGGACATATTACCTCAATCCAACTTAAAAGCAGACATAGATATATCAATTCATCCTTAACCAAATGCTAAAGCCATTTTTTCTTGGTACAACCCTTCTAAATCCATACTTCCAACTCTAAGGATGTTCTACTACTTATAAATCATAACACCCTAATTTAAACCATCCATTAATAAAAATTGTATTCAATAATCTGGGTACATACTCTCTTTTCTCATGAGTGCTAGCTGTAACGAAGGGATAAAGAGAAATCTAATTATATGACATATTATTTCTTAACCGCATGTTTAAAATGGATCAAGACAAAAGCTTTCAAATAGAGAAACTTAGAACACAATAACGGGATCCTCTTAAGCCCTTTTATGTGATTTCTAAAGTTACTGATAGTTAATCTAACAACATCATATCAGAAGGAATTAGAATTTATTTCTAACATTAACTCAAAGATAAGTCATATTTAGGGAATTGTGGAGTAACAAAGGTATCGATAGAGGTTTCCTAGAGAACAATTTTAATACATGATCTAGAGCAATACACCTAGAGAACAATTTTAATACATGATCTAGAGCAATACATAAGAGAAATAATTCCTAAATGCCCGATTTTCTCTTGAAGAAAAGTATGGACATCTCCGCAATATTCCGCAAGACTCTACTAGAAATGGCTTAACAGACTTCATAGGACACTTTAACCGTGCTCTGATACTAAGTTTTTAATACCTTGAGACTACCCCCTGGATATATATAATACCCTATAAGACCCCAAGCTCAATCCAGCTCACAGTTGCATATTTAAGAGATCCAAGACTTTGAATTTTCACTAAGTATTGAGCACTTAGTCGTTTTCAAGAACCCTAAACTAAGATGATTTTATTTTAACCTCCCCGACCTTGAGACATAAATTTTTTGGTTTATTCATGATCAGGGTTGTTCAAATTATGTCTCGTGCGAGTTTTGGAATTTTGGGATGAGTGTAGCTGCAAGTTTGGAAAGATAAACCAGTTGCACCACCGAGATAAGCGAGCGCTACCCCTCTAGTCCACTTGTGTAAGGTGGGTGATGCCTAGTCCAGTCCACTACTCTAAGGTTGGTGCCGCCCTGCTTAGTCCACCACTCTAGTGCCCGCACCGCCCTCTCCCTATTTTTTTTATCTTTTGTTCTTGGCATTTTGAAGGTATTTGGGTCATTTCCCTTCACCTAATCCATCCAAAACACAAATTTGGGACTTCGAAAGAGCATTATTTGCCATTTTATTCGCAAATTGCTCTCAAGAAACCCTCTCTTTCCCCAATAATAACTCCAATCTCTTTCGCAAGAAATCAAGGAATTCAAGCTTCAAATTTAAGAAATACTCAAAGAATCTTCAAGATTTCATCTAGTGAGGTATGTGGGATGTTCATTGATGGGTTCCTATCACCCATGGAGGCCCAAAAATCCTCTTACATTTAAATTATGAGTTTTCACATGTTCAATATGAATTAGCTCCATGAATATCTTATTAATTCAAGTACATGATACATTTACAAGTATCCTCAAGTGGAATAAGCCATTTCATATGTTGATTGGTTATATTTCTATGTTAAATCCTAGGTTAAGAAAATGTCCATGTAATCATGTTGTTTCCCATGTTTAAAGAATTTTCATGTTCAGTGTTCATATTTCTCTCATAATTAGGAAAGTATGTGTGCCTTGAGTATTATTAATGTATCATTTTGCACTGGTGGGTTATGAACACCCGATACCTATGTCTTGTATATGATTTCAGTTTTTCAAGTAATTGGATAGTTAATCCATGAATTTTATCAGTATACTTACATATTTATGATCATGAAGAGCACGAATTAATCTCAGTTCAGTATAATATCACAGTCATTTTAGTTGGGAGTAGGATTAAACATCGAGCAAACCCATGGATGAAAGCTCACCTGCTAGTAGAGGGCATGAACTTTCGTTGAAGTCCTTGAGTTCCAAAATTACGTATCTAACATAGGTTTCAGATGTCTACATGATAGTTGAGGGTTGATACAAATCTCATGAGAGCACCTGCCAGTAGAGTGCGACTCCTTTATCCTTTTAGTCAATAATTTAGTGGATCCAAACAACCAGTGCTAATACCCGTAGCACGGTACTACCACCCTTCAAACTGGGTTATAGGTTGGGCCTCGATTAGCTACGATTAGGGTATGTCAGTTACATGATACCTCCTATAGTCTTAGTATAGTATTCAACGTGGTTTTGCTCTGGTTTTCCTAACCAATTGTACAGATCTTTAGTTATTCCGTTATAGAACTTTTAGTATTTTATATTACAAATTTATCTTAGTAACATATTTATTCTCGATCTTACATTCTCAGATATTATAAGTTTATGCATTCATTCTTAGTTATCCCATGCATTCTAGCCAAACCTCATCTCATATAACAGTACATTTTTGTATGTTATGTTGTCTAATAACATAGGTTTGAATGCTCAGTTTCTCGACTATACTTAGCCAACCCAGCCATACTCAGATATAGTAGTAGTGGTTCGTCATCCATCGAGGGCATATTATCTCTTATGCAGTTACTTCAGTATTTCATTATGCTCAGTCAGTTGAAGTTAGGTAGGGGCTTGTCGAATTAACTCCTCAGTTAGTTAGAAACTTTCAAACAATCTGACAGTAAATTAGACAATTAGTTAGTTTTAAAAGTCTTTGCAGTTGCTATAGATAGACAGTTTCATTTCCAGTATTTTATCAGATGCATAGTATTTGGGATTTAATCATACTTTTAGTATTCAAATATTATGGCCTTATCGGTTTATCTTTTGCACATGTTCATTATATTTAATATTTTTCACATCACTCACAGCAGGTACCATCTCATGGGTTATCTTGTGGAGACTTGTGACCGTAAGCACCGTTATCGCTACTAAGGGGTATCCTCGGGCCGTGACAAAAATTTGTATCAGAGGCTATGATTTTAAAGTGTCTTAGGGAGTATGAAAGTCGCGTAGAGTAGAGTCTTATGTATGAGTGTGAAGCGCACCACACTTATTAACAAAAGGTATCAAATATTTTAAAAAAGTTTCCCTTCTTTTAGTGTTCATGTTGTGAGAAAGGATGTGAGCTCTAATGAAACACTCTTTCTAATTCATCCTTTATTTTTCTTGCAGACAATGCCTCCTAGAAGAAACAATGAAAGAAGGAATTGGGATAAGTGATAAGTCAACAATTTGACAACTTACTAACATTTTTTAAGCCTAAATTATCATGTTTTTCATTGATTTGTTGTTACTTTCTTACTTAATGCCCATTTGTGTAGGTAAAATTTTTATTATTCTTATTCCAATTATTCTTCACTTGAAAATTTTTATTTAATTATTCTTCTCATTTCCAATTTAGTTTATTTTATATGTATTGATCAAATATTTAAGAGTTTTTATTCTTTTATTATATTTTATTTTTTTTACTATAAATATAATGGTTGATTTAATAATTTTTCTTCACATAGTAATTTAGTGTTCACCAATTTTATATATTATTTTTAAAAGAAATTTATTTAGTCATAAACAATTTCAAATTCAAATTTTGTCAAATCGTTTCATAAGTAGAAAAAATCCTCCTCACAATTTTACCTTTCAAGAGAAAAAATATATATCAAGCTCATCAAAGCATATGACTAAATTTTAACCCCCTCATACATCCCTCTACTTATTTTCAATTTTTTCTTTTCCTTATTACTTTTAATATTTTTCTTCCTTAAGTTTCTAATCCAATTTATTATCATGGATCACTCACTAAAAATATATTGACACAATCTCCAAAATCTTTCCATAAAATCAAAATATCCTTTATTAACGGGAAGGATTTTATTTTTTTCCAAAAATAATTCTCTCCTATCAATCCTTTCCATGAGAGTTCTCCCTACCAATTTTACTCCTTCACCCCTAATGTCCATTTTCTCCTCCCCTTTTCATAAATACCCTACACCATAGCCACGAAAAGGAGATAGACATGGAAACATACACACACTTAGGAGACAATTCTCCAGCAACCACATGACATTGAGAGAATTAAAAGATAGAAAAAATATACGTATTTCTAACCCTTGTAGCAACTGATACAAACACACGACATGCACAAAAACATACATACAAACCACACCTTGTACAATCCATATGTAGGGTTTTATTTGCGGTTTGAGTCTGCGGTTCGCAAAAGTTAGTTATATATTGTGATTTTATTGTGAATTGATTTGCATAAGTGTGTGGGTTTAAAGTCTCATCCGTCAACAATATTGAGTTTCTATTAAATCTTAATCAACAATATTAGGTTCCTATAGAACCTTAATAGACAATATCGGGTTTCGGTAGAACCTTTATCAACAATATCGGGTTGCTATAGAATGTTAATAAATTATATCGAGTTCCTATAGAATTTTAATCAACAACATTAGGTTCCTGTAGAACCTTAATCAACAATATCCGATTCCTGTAGAAACTTAACCAACAATATCGGGTTCCTATAGAACCTTAATCTGCAAAATTGGCTACTATGTCAACTTTCGTTTCTCGATAATTCTGTTATTATTCTCAAGCAATGAAGGGGCAGCTATTGACACCTAATTTTCCCCCCCCCCCCCCCCCCGCCCCCGTTTGTCACTTTTTCTCACTCGAGCGTCAATTTTTTTTCGAGGACAAATCGCTATTTTTATCTCTTTTTATCAAAATTATGATTCTAGATACTATTAACATTATTTAAGTGTTATTATTATTATTATTATTATTATTATTATTATTATTATTATTATTTTTAATTATTCTTCACTTGAAAAGTTTTGTTTAATTATTCTTTTCTTTTCTCATTTAGATTATTTTATACATGTTGATCAAATATTTAAGAGTTATTATTCTTTTAATATGAATTATTTTCTTTACTATAAATATAATATTTGATTTTATAATTTTCCTTCACATAGTAATTTAGTATTCATCCATTTTATCTACTGTTTTTGAAAGAAATTTATTTAGTCATAAACAATTTCAAATTCAAATTTTATCAAATCTTCTCATATGTAGAAAAAATCCTCCTTACTATTTTACCTTTCAAGAGAAAAAAATATATTTTTCCCTAAAATCAAGCTCATCAAAGTATATAAATAAATTTTAACCCCCTCCCACGTCCCTCTGCTTATTTTCAAATTTTTTCTTTCCTTATTTATTTTAATATTTTTCTTCCTTGAGTTTCCAAACCAATTTATTATCGTAGATCACTCACAAAAAATATATAATGACACAATCTCCAAAATCTTCCTACAAAATCAAATATCTTTTATTAAAGGCAAGGATATTATTTTTCTCCAAAAATAGTTCTCTCCTATCAATCCTTTCCATGAGAGATCTCCCTATCAATTTACTTCTCCACCCCTAACTTCCCTTTTCTCCTCACCTTTTCATGAATACCCTATACCATAGCCACCAAAGGGAGATAGACGTGGATACATACACACACTTAGAAGACAATTCTCAATCTGCTTCCTATGAACATAATCTCATTGAAAATATTTCACACTCAAGGTGAATAGTCATGACACTTATGTAAGTCTTGAAATAATCACTTTGGTTCCTTTAAACATATGATGAATATTTGAAAACTAATCTAGGGGCTTGTGTGGTATTACAATATCTACCCTTTGGGATCATTCGTCCTTGAATGAAGACCAATATTTGCATGAGTAACATATTGTCACTATCTTGACATTGATTTCTAAATTTTTAGCATGCCTCATTACTAAAATCACCTCTTGACAAGGTACTGACTTAGTTGATAAATATGAAATATGAACACATACTTAATAATCAATAATGTTGGCAAGACTTTTTTTCTACTGAATGACATAGCTAAGCTGATATAATAAAACATCCATGGTGAAACTAATTTCTAAGATAACTTGATTTACTATATGGATCTCATTCAAGTTGAGAGTTTAGAACTTAATTGAAGCATTCATGACTCGATCATCATATAGAACTGGGAAGTCATAGCTGATGCATTAAAATCACCTAGAGTTACTAAGAATGGTATATGAGTTTACTCAACCACTTGTTATCATAACCTGTTATAACAATTGAGATAAAAAAAATTTGTGCATGATATTGGTGTGGAATTTGAGTAATGAATCACAACATGGATCCAACTCTATAACATAGGATATAGGCATATAAAATAAAAGCTAGAATAAGATTACGTTGTCTTAAGCAATGAGATTCCTAAATTTCAAGCTTGGCCATAATTCTCACACACTCTCTCAACTATACTTATCCCCTTAAGTAGTACAATTCATTTAATGCAACTTATAACTCTCCCATGGGTACATATGACTACCCCAACTAAAGTCTGAATTGAACTACATAATCTTACCATTTTCATGCCTAACTCGATGTCACAAGATACTATAATAACACCATTATACTAGTCTAAACCATGGGATTCAATATCCTATGTCTTTTCGGATCTCTTGTCCAAATAATAACAATCCTTAATACTTCAACAACTAACTTTGAGCTCTTATTAGAAATTTGGTAGCGTATAATGCATTCATCCAATTATATACCAACATGACATTCAAGCCTATCATTATAACAACATATGAACTTCTAAGAAACAAACCCACCTTGGAATTTTCCAATATTATCTAATACCTTTATCAATAACAACTTTCATGCACTATCCCAAAGAAGACACCTAGAATTATCAACTAACTATGACATATACTTATGTTTTGCCTCAATCTTCTTTCACATTTATAACCTTAGATAAAGCAAGCATACAAAAATCATTCTTAATGAGGGTCAACTACTTCTCTCATTTAATCCACTGATCATCAATGTACATCACTACTATCCTAACATAAGGAGAGTTCACTAAAAGGTTTGAACACAAGGACCTAAAACGTGAAAGAATACTATGCATAACATTGAAACTTAACTGTGGCTTGAGAAATAGAGTATCAAAGGCATGGAATAATTAAAGAGACCTAAACTGAGGACATACATGCCATAATGCTAATTTCACTGGTCATTAAGGGTGTACCATAAGTTCTAGGAACTGTGCATACTATGAAACATGGGTTCATAGTTATCAAAAGATACCTTACATAAGACTGGAACTCATAGATTTGTGGGGGATGAATCAGGTCACAGAGTGAAGCTATTACTTCTTTTACTCGTAGCTAACAATGAACATAAATATGCATGAAGTGTATAAGCTTTAGTCAAAGGCATGGCTCTATCACGTAAGACATAGATAAGGTGTCTTAATTAGAAAATCTAAGGAAAGGAATATGTTAGAGCAACAATGTATCACTATCTCATCACAACTCTTATTGACATACACCATAATCTAGTTCTCAAACCTTGATTTGGTTCTACAACCTATCATATCCCCTTTAGATTAAAAAAAAATTTCTAAGCTTATGGTTCTATTCCATATTCTTAAAACTAAGCCATAATTTCTTCACTCTAGATGCCTACATATAAATGCTCAAACTCAATCGAATAACCTATATCCGGATAATACTAACGTCATTCTTGGACACTCTCTTAATATACATCATCTTTAACTTTCTCCATCTTCAATAATCATCATCATATATTTATTCTCTTCTCCACCAACATACCTATCTATCTAAACACATAATCTACCCTTTCTTCATAGCTTAATGATGTCACTCCTCTTAACTTATATTTTTCCCTAAAACATGAGAGTCAAAATTATATTAAAGGCTTAATATTCTCAATCTATAACTCCCAAATTATCTATTAAGAACACCATATACTTTATCACTAGCGTTCATTCGTTAATAATCCTTAACAACATAATACTTTCGTTAATAACCTCTACTTTTCTAACACAAAGGAATACCATCAAGAACTCTTTTCCTACTTTAAATATATCATAATCCACCTTTACTAATAACTACTTCTATATCTATTACCATGAAACCTATACCACATTCCCTACCCCTTAGTTAACACACAAGGACATATCACCTCAATCCTACTTAATAGCAGACATAGATATATCAATTCATCCTTAACCAAATTCTAACACGACTTTTTCTTGGTACTACCCTTCAAAATCCATACTTCAAACACTAAGGATGTTCTACTACTTATGAATCATAACACCCTAAGTTAAACTATCCTTTAATAAAAATTGTATTCAATAATCTGGGTACATACTCTCTTTTCACATGAGTTCTCTCTATAGCGAATTGCTAAAGAGAAATCTAGTTACAAGACATATTATTTCTTAACGGCATGATTAAAATGGATCAAGACAAAAGATTTCAAATAGAGCAACTTAGAACACAATAATGGGCTCCTCTTAAGCCATTTTATGTGATTTTTGAAGCTACTAATAGTTAATCTGAGAACATCATATCAGAAGAAATTACAATTTACTTCTGACATTAACTCAAAGATTAGTCATAATTAGGGAATTGTGGAGTAACATATGTATCGATAAAAGTTTCTGAGAGAACAATGTTACTACATGATCTAGAGCAATACATAAGAGAAATATAAATGCTCAATAGCCTCTTGAAGAAAAGTGCAGACATCGCCGCAACATGCCATAAGACTCTAATAGACATGGCTTTACAGACTCCATAGGACACTTTAATCGTGATCTGATACTAAGTTTGTAATGCCTTAAGACTACTCATTGGATGTCTATAATACCCTAGAAGATCTCAAGCTCAATTCAGCTCACAGTTGCATGGTTAAGAGGTCCAAGACTTTAAATTTTCACTAAGTATTGAGCACTGAGTCATTTTCAAGACCCCTAAACTAAAATGATTTTATTTTAACCTCCCCAACCTTAAGACATCAATTTTTGGTTGATTCATGATCGGGGATATTCAAAGTACATCTGGTGTGCATTTTGGTATTTTTGGATGAGCGTAACAACGTGTTTGGAAAACCAAACTAGTAGCACCACCGGGATAAGAGAGCGATGCCCCTCTAGTACATTGGGTAAGGCGGGTACTGCCCGGTGATAATGCTCAACTTACACCTCTAATTAGTGTAAGGTGGTTGTCGTCAATATATTTAGCCAACTTTTGAGTCAGGGTCAAATCCACAGGGAATAATGTGAGTGGCGATTAAGCTAATTTGAAGCTATAGCTACAAGTTCAATTCAAACAAATGATTCAAAAATATAAAATTAGGATGGGGGTTTTGAAAGTATCAAGTAATGTTGTCACATCAATGTTAATATTTGTAATCAATATTAATAGGAAACCAGAGCTATGTTCACCAAGGGTTTTGGGAATTGATAGATACTAGGTAATGCCAGAGATTCTCAAAATGATTAGAACAACAGAATGTACCTGACGATTATACTATCTGACATATCTCTCGAACTCACCAAATAATTTATTATCTAATTTTCTCGAACTTAGATAACTTATCTATTTCCAATAGGAAGTTATCTCAGGTAGATTAATCCAGTTATGGCATTAATCATTAAACAAAAGGTTGGTAGCTTCCCAGTCCATGTTGATAATTTACATCCTCTAGTCTATTTATCTGTTAGAAGCAAATAAAACCTAAGGCATAACCTAATGTTTGAAACCACTAGATTTCAGTTAAAACCATAGAATTTCAAGATGTTCTACTACTATTTGAATCTGTTAAATACCTAGCATCATATCAAAACCCTAATCCTTGTATCCCACAACCTCGGCTAATGGAATTAGCCGCTCATGGTTTGATGAAAGAAATCACAAGTTGAATTCATGATGATAAGGATAACTTACGATTAGATGGAAAACAACAAGTAGTTTCTTCGATTGAATCACAAGGTAGAAACCCAAAAATAGTTGATAAAAACAAGAAGAATAATAGATGTAAGAGAGCAATCTTACGTGCCTCTCTTCCCTAGGTTAATTGTCTGATAGATGAATTATTAATTAATTAAAAACCCTAAAAGATTCCATTTATACTAAAGCCTAATTAAGGTAATAAAATAACAAAATCACAGCTAGGCTCGAATTTAGGTGATGACATATTGGTGTTGATCGTTAGGCTTCTGACGATGTATTAGATATGTATTCAGAAGTCGTGCCTTCTTAACCTATTCTGAATCACTCTGATGATGTCCTCCGACGGCTTACCAGAGGGGTGATGGCATGTAGCAAATGTCATCAGACCTTCAGCTTATTTCACCATGATCTGTCCCACTTGACGGCATCTTCTGATGGCTTACCACACTTATGACAACATATTGAGAATGTCGTCACCTTTATCTAGCAACTCTTCTTCACTGTTCTTCCTGACGCCTTTTTCTGGTAGCTTACCACATCTTTGATGGCTTGCAAGAAATGCTGTTAGACTCATATCAGCTCACTTGTACTAGGTTTTACTCTTTTGCTCCATTGTTATTTATTTCCATGCATCTTGACTTTCCTACAAAATCTTAATAAATAACATTAAAACACCAATAATTACTTAAGAACTTATAATTATTTCAACTTAAAAAGTCTTAAATGTGGTACAAAAATCTAGCATATCAACACCCTTAACTTAAAACAATTGCTTGTCCTCAAGAAACTACATAACACCATACTACGATGGTTAACCAAGAGACTCATACGATACCTATCAAAGTTGATTATCAAGTTTAGCTCAAAACTCATGCCACTCTTCATGTTTAATTACTTATAAATCCAATTCTGCATATCAATGAAGATTAACAATGTGACCCAAAGGAATCAAGATATGGCATCAATTCAACAACAATAATCATGCATATGTACAAGTTATACTACCCAAATAAGTAAACAACTATCAATACAACTGATGTGCCCTTACAACAAATAAGTCCCTCCTCACTCATATATGAATTCAAGCATATCAATGCAAGGAAGGTCAAAAGATACTCACTCTGAAAAGAAATTCCAATCAATGCATGTCAAATACCATATGCTTGCCCTTATTTTCATTACCAAGGTGTCCATACAGGTAAGTTAGGATCACTATAGGTATTTTCTTCAGCTTATAATGTAGGCTAAGGGCTGGTATGATATTCAATGGCATTTATAGTGGCTAAGCCTCCTTGGCACTACCTTAACTTTTGGGGGTCACTTATTAACCTTTTTCTTTTTTTCTCCTTTTCTTGATCACACATTATTTAGGATGGATGTGGCTTTTCTTTTTTATTCTTTTTCTTTTCTTATTCTTTTTCCAAACCACCCAGCTTTTTATTTTTTTCACTTATTCTTTTCCTTTTATTCTACCTTTCTTCATACTCAGTCTACATCATGCACCCCTATGATAGCCACCCTCAACTTAGGTTGTTTACCTAAGTCTAGGTGCACAGTGTCCAAGGAGGACCAGTGCCAAAATAGATTCAGTATGATCTAAATGGGAAAGTGATAGGTGTCATAGAAAGAAATGGTCAATTCAGGCTCAAAATAGGGATCAAAAGATATCATGCATATAGGGAAAGTCATTAAGGCAAAAAGTGACTTAAAAATCAAAACGGCCTATGATCCTTTCCTAACCCCTATCTTTCAACCAAGGTAAGACTAATCGGGCAAGTTCTGGATTTAACACATAAAGGAAACTAAGTAGTATCTCACACATACATGGTATAAAGGTGCATCACAAGCCACTACCTATCCGGTTCATGCGATTGTTTAGTAGTGGATATCATGTCACTATTACTAATGCCATAACAAGATGCACAGTGATCACACATAAATGTATATGACACAGTTATAAAACAAACCAACGGAGAGGTGTTTATCAGTCTCAAAAATTAACAAAAATATGTCAACTACTCTATATACTTATTTTTCTCCAGTTAACCACAACATATCACAAAACAAACATAGTATGCCTAAACATGTTGGCGCTAATAGGAACAAGACTCCAGGAAAAAGAGGCACAGCGACAAAAATCCCAGGAGGACATCAATACTCATAAGTAGCCCCACCCTCAACTTAATATTATACATTGTTCCCAACACGTCAAATCAAAACAAGAGAGTTAGAAACATACCTGTGGCACTATGGGTGCGAAGATATGATGTCAATCATATAATATGAATACAAATAACAAATTACCTTGGGTTGCCTCCCAAGAAGCGCCTAGTTTAACATCGCGGCACAACCCAACTCAGCTTTTTCCTCCACCTTGAGGATATGAATTTCACCCCCAACTTAGAGTCCATCTTCTTGCCTCGCTCATAGGGAGGTGGTACAAAGATTAAGAAGCCGAGTAATGAATGATGCATGGTAAACAACTTGACCTTAAAGTAAGGTGTGTTGTTATGTTGTTTATCAAGTGTAAAATAAAGAATATAGGATTCTTGTTCCTTATCTTCACAGTCTTCCACTAGTTTTGATGATTCCACAGACAAGATATCATCTAAACATAATGTGGAAAAATACTTGGAGTGTGGCCCAACAAATCCTACTTCAAAATTTACACTATCCTCTACATACTCACTTTTATTCATCTTCTCAATATTTTTACTTTGAATTGGGCTAGAGTCTTTATAAGAGATTGACTTGGCTTCTTATTTTGCCTCTAGCACCATTCCCCCAATCTTGTTATCATCCCTCATGGTTAGCTCGGTTGGTTGGTAAATCTCCAAGGTTTGATCAACATCAAGCTCATCATAAGTATAGGAATCTTTCTCTTTATTGTCACACTCTTCCATTATTTTAAATGATTCCACAGAAAATATATCATCTAAACATAAAATAGAAAAGTGTTTTGGATGATTGACCTTAATATCCATCTCTTCTATCCTTTCTCTTCCCTCATTAAATGTCCTAATATCTTGACGTATGTCATATATGGTATCATTCATTGTGTCTATACGATTCAACATTAGTTGAAGCATATCTTCAATGTAAATTTTTCTAGTGCTTCGTTCTTCCTTTTTTTAACCATAAGACCTGTCATACTCATAAGAAGATTTAAAACTTGGGTTAGCGCAATGGGGGGAAGGGGAATTTGAGCAATTACTCCAATGTCCATCTTGACCACCACATAAAGAATAATTATACACTCGATAGGATGGAGATGGTGCACACATCTCTCTCCTGGGAGCATATCTACAGTCATTCCAAAAGTGGGGTCCATCATAATATGGACATGGATCATCTAGATAAAATTTCCAACCATCAAACTCACATTCATTCCATGATGCCATAGTAAAAAATAAACAAAAATAAATAAAATCTACGTAACACAACAACAAAGAAAATCACAACAAATATTTACAAGTTTGAATTCGAGCAAGTAAGCTAAAATTTCAAACTAACTCAATACGCCAAATTGTTCCCCGACAACGGCGCCATTTTTGATAACGCTAAACTTACACCTCAAATTAGTGTAAAGCAGTCAACGTCAATATATTTACCCAACTTTGGAGTCAGGGTCGAATCCAAAGGGAAAAATGTGAGTGGCGATTAAGCTAATTTGAAGCTATAGCTACAAGTTCAATTCAAACAAATGGTACAAAAATATAAAATTAAGATGGGTGTTTTGAAAGTATTAAGTAAAGTTGTCACTTCAATATTAATGTTTGTAATCAATATAAATGGGAAACCAGAGCTATGTTCACCAAGGTTTTTGGGAATTGACAATGACCGCCTTACACTCAAATTGATGTGTAAGTTGAGCATTATTAAAATGGCACCATTGACAAGAATAATTGGGCGTACTAAATTAGTTTGAAATTTTAGCCTACTTGCTTGAATTCATGGTTGTAGATATATGTTTGTGATTTTTTTTTGTTTTTGTGTTAGATAGATGTTTATTTTTTTAATCCAATTATTAATATGGCATCTCGAGACTATTATGATTTTTGTAGTTGCAAGTCATATCTTCACGATCAATGTCATATTATGATGGACCCCACTTTCTGCGAAATTATAGATATGCTCCTCGAAAAGAGATGTGTGCACTATCTCTATCCTACCAGGAGTACGTTTCTTCTTTATGTAGTGGTTAAGATGGACATTGGAGTGATTGCCCAAATGCTCCTACCCCCGTTATTCTAATCCGATTGCTAGTTCTTCTTATGATTTTGATAGGTCTTATGATGAAGGAACGGAAGAACGAAGCATAGAAAATAATGGGATTGAAGTAATGCTTCCACTTATCTTAAATTGGGGAGAAACAATGTGGTATAATATAAAACTCATATATGAAGACACGGGGACATGTACAGAGGAAATCGAAAGAATAGAGGAAGTGGGTACGGTGGAAAATTTTTCAAATACCATGGGTATGTCCACTCTTCCAAGTGAGCTCAATGTTGATGAATCATTGTTGATTTCCCAACCAACCGAACAAAACATAAGGGATGGTGCCAATAATGAGGAAATTGTACTAGAGTAGAAAAAAAAATCCAAGAAAATCCTTTATGAAGGCTCTAGTCCATTTTGGGGTGATAATGTCAAAATAGATGCAACTTCGAAATTAGGGAGAAGACCTCACTCGAATCACTTTTCAACATTATGCTTGGTGGATGTGATGAAAGTCAAATCACCGGAGCAAATAATAAATTTTGGAAATTAGGAGGAAAATTCCTACATTTTGGAGTTTGTCATTCTAAAAGGAAAAAATGAATCCCCTCACTTGAAGGCCAATAAATCTAAAATTTGGTGTGTAACAAGTGAATTGTTTATGCTCTCAGCAATACCCAATGAGCCTATTAGAAAGTTTGATGTGAAGTTGGGTAACGGGTTTAAATCTTCAAAGTGGCGATATAGAAAATACATCATTGAGTCCTTAACTTTGACCAAAATACATCAAAGATATATTGATCTAAAGTTGGGCTGCCGTTTCAAGTCTACCAAATGGAGACATAAATTTGATATGCGAAAGATATTGTTCCGTGACTTTAATTAAGGCACTTCTTGGGAGACAACCCAAGGAATTATTATTTATGTTTTCTAATATTTTAAATTCATTTTTTTAGATTGTTTTTGGGTGTTTGTATGTGATAGCACAAGTTGGAATGGGTACCTCAAGAATGAAACCCCGGATAAGTATATTGGACTTTCTTTTCATCACTTTCCTCTCTTTAGTAAGCTTGCAATGTACGATCTCTAAAATTGGAATGATGATCACATTCCATGGATTCTATTGGTTGTTGACACCTAATTTTGACCCCCTGCCCGTTCGCCACTTTTTCTTACTAGAGCGTCTATTTTGTTCCCGAGGATAAATCGCTATTTTTACCTCTTTTTATCAAAATTGTGATTCTATATACTATTTATATTATTTAAGCATTATTATTATTATTATTATTATTATTACTACCACTACTAATATTATTTTTATTTATGCTTCACTTGAAAAGTTTTGTTTAATTATTCTTTTCATTTCTCATTTAGTTTATTTGATAAGTATTGATCACATATTTAAGAATTATTATTATTTTATTACAAATTAATTTTTTTACCCTCATTTCCTTTGGACTAATGTTTTCTCTGAGTGGTACAGGAATATAAGACTGTAAAGACAAAACTAAGGCAGAATTTTTGTGGTTTCAAGAAAACCTCAAAAAATTTCATGAGTAAACAATATATCCATTCACAATGATATGCAAAAAGGTGTCTTTCATTCTAAACTGGGGAAGAAATTTTTAGAATTTCTCAAAAATTTCAGCATGATGGGGTACGATTCCCAACAGTCCATTAAGTAGAAACAACGATCAAGGATTCAAATTGAGCAAGGTATGAGTCAATATTTCCTTTTCGACTGACGATTTTTCTTTTAGTGCAGACAATAGGCACTAAATCTAGCAATAATGTTATGCTATAATCAAAGAAGCCAGGATTACATCCCTAATAAGGTAAATGAGCTAAGTTATTTTATCTTTTAACATAGACGACATTTAATTTTTCTTATATTGATAAATAATTTTGGGTTCCTAAAGAACCTTAATCAACAATATTGGGTTCTTGTAGAACCATAGTAAAAAATATCAGGTTCCTATAGATCCTTAATCAACAATATTGCCTTCCTATTGAACCTTAATGAACAATATTGGGTTCCTATATAACCTTGATTAACCATATTAGGTTCCTATAGAACCTTAATCAATAATATCGGGTTACTATAGAACCTTAATAAATGATATCGAATTTCTGTAGAACCTTAATCAACTATGTTTTGTTCCTGTAGAATCCTAAATGGATTATATTGGTTTCCTGAAGAATCTTAATCTACAATATTGGGTTTCTGTTGAACCTTAATCAACAATACTGTGTTCCTGTAGATGTTAATAGACAATATTGGGCTTCGGTAGAATCTTAATCAACAATATCATATTTCTGTAGAACCTTAATAAAGAACATTGGGTTCCTGTAAAACCTTAATCAAAAACATCGGGTTCCTGTTGAACCTTAATCAACAATATCCAGTTCCTATAGAACCTTAACCAACAATATCAGGTTCATCAGGTTCCTGTAGAACCTTAATCTACATTATTGGATTCCTGTATAACATTAATCAACAATAATGAGTTCCTGTAGAACCCTAATAGACAATATTAGGTTCCCGTAGAACCTTAATTGAACAATATTAGGTTCTTGAAACCTTATATTTTCATGTACTAAATCGTATTTACATTCGACGTTTCAAAACCTCTCCAATCTTGTCCCTTTGAGCCATCATTAGTAAAATCCTACTTTTTTTTCATACCTCTCAGCTCGTCAATGTTTCAAATTCTCTTCACTCCAAGATATCATTGTTGATGCCCCTGTCCTATATCATTAATAGTCATTAGGAATATTGCTCGTTCCTAAATCTAGAACTACACACGGCTTGATTCACGTAAAACCAGAGATATGTAGGTGACTTAAGAGCAAAGTCTCGACCACACTATTTTAAAACACCCCCATTTTGTCAATTTCGATGGACAATTTTCTTGATCAAATAAAATTGGCTACTACGTCAACTTTTGTTGCTCGGCAAATGTGTTATCATTCTCAAGTAACGAAGGGCACCTGTTGACATCCAATTTTCACTCCCCCCCATTTGTCAATTTTTCTCACTCGAGCATTTATTTTGTTCTAGAGGACAAATCGCTATTTTACCTCTTTTTATCAAAATTGTGATTCTAGATATTATTTACATTATTTAAGTATTATTATTATTATTATTATTACTATTATTTTTTATTATTCCTCACTTGAAAAGTTTTATATAATTATTCTTTTCAGTTCTTATTTAGTTTATTTTATAAGTATTGATCAAATATTTAAGAGTTATTATTCTTTTATTATATATTATTTTTTTACTTTAAATATAATGGTTGATTTAATAATTTTCCTTCACTTAGTAATTTAGTAATCACCTATTTTATATATTGTTTTTGAAAGAAATTTATTTAGTCATAAAAAATTTCAAATTCGAATTTTGTTAAATCTTTTCACAAGTAGAAAAACTCCTCTTTATTATTTTTCCTTTCAAGAGAAAATATCCTTTTCCCCAAAATCAAGCTCATCAAAGCATATGAATAAATTTTAACCCCCTCCCACGTCCCTTTGCTTATTTTCAAATTTTTCCTTCCCTTATTTATTTTAATATTTTTCTTCCTTAAGTTTCACATACAATTTCTTATCATGGATAACTCATAAAAAAATATATTGATACAATCTTCAAAATCTTCCTATAAAATCAAAATATCATTTATTAAAGGGAAGGCTTTTATTTTTTTCCAAAAATAATTCTCTCCTATCAATCCTTTCCATGAGAGTTCTTGCTACCAATTTTACTCCTCCACCCCTAATGTCCCTTTTCTCCTCCCCTTTTCATAAATACCCTACACTATAGCCACGAAAGGGAGATAGACATGGAAACATACACACACTTAGGAGACAATTCTCCAACAACCACATGACATTAAGAGAATTAAAATATAGAAAAAATATACATATTTCTAACCCTTGCAGCAGCTGATACAAACACACGATATGCACGAAAACATATATACAAACCACACCTTGTACAATTCATATATAGGGTTTTATTTGTAGTTTGAGTCTGCAGTTCCCAAAAGTTAGTTATATATTATGATTTTATTGTGAATTGATTTTCACAAGTGTGTGGGTTTAAAGTCTCATCCATCAACACTACTAAACCAACAGGACGACAAAAATCCATAGAAGTTGGAAAAAACCATCATCCGTAGCGGCATGACGACTAGGCTTTCGGCCTATAATTCGGGTCGTCGTCGAGATCCCTACACAAGGTCCAATCTTCTTTCCATTTCTATTGTTATTTCAGAAAATGCGTGCTTGTTTCTTGTTCTATTTAGTATTTTGTTTCTTGTGATTTCATCATTGTTACTTTGAAATTAGTTATTCTAAATTCCTGATTTGTTGATATATTTTTCAGTTATTGCAATAAATATTTTTCAATTAAGTATGGAAATATAGGATACTATTTTGATAATCCATGCTAATTGTGTTTGGTTTCACATATTTTATTTAAACCAAAAACCATGCTAACTGTGCTTGGCTTCATATATCTTATTTAATGTTTGGTTTAAAAGAACAAAGTCAACAATTTAGGATAACATCTTGGTCCTAAGATCAAACAGTTAGTTTCTATCATATGTTTTACTTATCCACGACACATGTCCAAACTTTCTAATGGATATATGAAATATATTGATTTTTTGTCAAAAACCTTTATTAAGGTGATACGACTAATGATGCTTACATTAAATTTGTTACTATGTTTCTCTTGCTCATTTTGTTTCTTTCATTTTTATAAAATAGTACATGTTACTTTTGTCTTAACTTTTGTTTTCTTTTTTTATGTGATGTTTATTTAAGTTCTAAATATCTTGCTAGAACATTAAGTGAAAGCTTCGTGTGCTTGAGATTGTAGTGTTTTTGCATTATCTTTGTCTAATATTCTTATTTTTCTTTTTATGCGCTTAATTTGACCAAAAGTTACTATTATTTTAGTTTCTTTTTTCTAATTAAATATTAAGAACAATCATACTCTCACTTCCTTTGAATATTTTTACATTCATGTACATCACCATGAAATGACGTCCCTTGGAATTCAACCACGGGTCGACACACGAAGAAGAGCTCAAATGTAGTTGTCACCCCAACGGTGGTCAGGTATGTTTTGGGATATGATGACAAAGACAAGCTATAGCTGACTTCTTGTACAAAGTATAAATGTAGCTTTATTAAAAATAAAGCAAACTTGTCTCTCCCATCTCTTCTAATTTTTTACGTCACTCTTTTAAAATTCTAAAAGACTTGAAAACTCTTACTACTATACTATAACAACAAGCTTTGATATAATTTATACATTAGACCCATATATATTTGCTTTACATGACTTTTAAATAATAAAATATTTTTTTTGTTACCCTTAAATAAGTTTCTTTAAGAATTTCTTTCGTCTTGTCTTAAGGCGTTTAATAGAGTCAACATAAAAGTTGAATAGAGGGAGTAACATCACATTGGACCCGTTTTAGCCTTGTCATACCTGATTCCACTCACATTCTCTCTTATCTTTTTTACTTTACATATGTGTTATTCAATTACTTATTTACTTTATTTAGTCATTTACATTAAGTCATCACCAAAACGGAGGTGACACATCTATTCCTAACAAGTACTTCACCATTTGTATTCTATCATTACTTCAACATAAGATCAGTTTATAGTTTATTTCCTTTCAATCTTTGTCCTAACGATGAAAGCAAAATAACTCACTAGATTCTGTAATCTTAGAAAGACGAAGAATATACAAATTATGGTCTTATTCAATTTTTATTTGCAAGTTGCAAAAGGTTAGCCTCGTATCTCTTGTATTTTTTATTCCTTGTATGATATGAACAATAGTTGAAAGTTTTATTTATTATATTAATCACCTAGTTATTATTAGGATAATAAAAATAATTGGCCCTTTTTTATCACATAGAATTCCCACGTAAAATATGAATTCGGCCGGAAACCACCTTTGTGGACTTCGAAATATGCCTAACACCTTCCTTTTGAGGTAACTTGAACCCTTACCTAAATTTCTGGTGAACTAAGACAAAATAACATAAATAGGTTTGTAATTATCCTATAATGGTGACCTAACGCACCTTAATAAGTTACGTGAAAACTCTTCATAGTTGCTTAAAACAATCCCAACAAGAGTGTTCACGTAGAATTCCACTTTTCGCGAGAAAAATGGGGCGCGACATTTGTTTTAATTTAAATCATTTGAGCTTAATTTGGTAGAATGTGGTTGTTGGGATGATGATTTTTGAATATATACTTTGTCATAAATGCTAAATTGCAAAATTATTGCTTTCACATACTAGTCTCACCATGTGTTTGACAAAACACCCACTGAAGGCTTGTTTGCTTAATTGAGTGGTGGGTGATTTAATAGGGTTAGTATGATTACAAGTGGTGTGTTTGGTAATGAATTAGTGCATTGGGCTTGTTCACATGTATTTCTATTTTACCTATTTAAGATCTTACTTTACATGCACACCGCAGATTTGTTAAAAAGTCAATAAGAGAGAAATGTCTTATATGCTTGTAAAGGTTAATGTACACTTTCTTGGGGCAATGTGTGATCATTTTTGGAGTATATCTTTGAGTCCAATTGGTCTTAAGAGTGGCATAACCGGTTGTTTTTGGTTGAAATGGTAGATGAATGTTGTGTTCATGGTGTGATCGATTAGTGAGCTTATCATAGCATATCCAAGTAAAGTCTAAGTAACTGGAGGGACATGAATGCTTGCCTTTCCCTATAATTGATTGGGTGACGCCATTCTTAAGTGTAAAAGGTCGTTTGTGTTTCCATTATTTCCATGAGTATTTTATGGACTAAATGGACGATATGTAAAGTCGTGAGGAAAGAATCCCATGAAGTGTAAGGATGACACTGCCTTGAATTCACCCATGTTTTTCACTTACCATTTAGGTAGAGGCAAAAATTAAAAATTCCTTTAAAAATGTCATTGGCAAGAAAAGATATGATAGTTTTTTTTTTTAAAAAAAATAGATCGAGGATGTTTTTGATCTTTCTTTTGAGTTATACCATTAAATTTAATTATTTGGTTGTCTCTTTACAGTGATGAGTCATGACTCGGAGTAACTTATTAAGCTCAAATTGCTCAAATTAGTTGGGAAATTAAGTTTTTGCTCTATGAGTAAGATGCCATGTGTGGTGAGATTTTTGTATAATCTTTGTACATATGTGTAGTCTAGAACTTTCTCAGAGTGTGTTGAAAGAGAAATCCTTGACAATCTTGGTGTTCAGAATGACCCGAGGTAATTTTTTTGACTCGTCACATAGCCAAATTCCCACCTTAACATTTCCCCTAGTTAACCCCATTAAGACTTTTTATCTATTTTTTTTTTCATTGTCTAATGATAACCTTGCTAAAACACTTAAGCCCTTTTTTAAGATCTTCCTTTTGGCACTTAACCTTCTTTGATAAATTGCATGATTCTATGAAATAAAATATAGGTGAAAGCCTAAGTTTGGGAGGGGGGTGTAGTTTAGAAAATAATGTGAAGGTGGTTCAAACTCCATGTTTGGTTAGGGGTGATAAATGTAATGTGTTAAGATGAGCCAACAAAAGTTTATGTGAGGTGGTCAAATAATGTGCCTAAGATACAAGATACATACTTAATGGTAAAGTCGTATAGCCTAGCCCATAGAATGTGAAAAGAAATGAGGCAAATGGGGGGTCTAAGAAGTGCTTAAAGTTAAAAAGTCTTTTAAAAAAATTCAAAGAAATGAAGAAAGGAATTGGGGGCTTTGAATTGTTTTGTAAATGCTAATAAAAAAGAAGGAAAATATGAGAAATTATTTAAAGGAGAATAAGGTTGATAGTTTGAAAATTTTGGGGTACAAGGGGTTGAGAAATTGCATTGAAGGAAGTATTTTCGTCACTTGATCCATAGATATTCCTCCCCATACCATAAATCTTCATCTTGATCCGCAATAACTTTGTGATTCCAAACTAGGTAAGTCTACATTAGTGGAGAAAAACACAAAGGGAAAGCCTATGTTTCTACTCATTGTAATTGAATTTCTTTGCGAGACTTAGTGTGAATTCTTTCATTATTTGAGCTTCTTTAGAAATTTCAATGTCTTTTGTGAACCCATTGAATAGTCGTATGAACGACTCAAGGACACGAGCTATATCACTCCCATTGCTATCATACCTTGTGATCCTAAGTCTCGATGGTATTGCTATGATCAAATTTGCGCCTATCATTCTGGGATAAAAGGGCATCCTACTAAGGCATGTTTTTCCTTGAAGAACATGATCCAGAAGTTGATTGACACCAAGGTGATAAATGTGATAGATCAACTTCTAATATTGATTTCTTTCTCAAGCTTGACTGATACTTGTTGACATTGGTGAAGAGGATCGTATTGATTCTCCACTCCAAATTCTCAAACATTTAAAATCCCTTTAAACTTTACAATTTTCAGTTTTCTTTTTCTGTTTTCCTTGCTTATGTAATGTGAACTACGATTAACCTGATTCCCCTATATGAGAGGTAGGTTCTCATTTAATAAGTTTGGTCTCATCATAATAAAATTTTCTTTTTCCATATTTCATCATTTTTCTATACGGAGTTGGATGAATCAACAATGTGATGTACAAATCAACAAATCTGATGTTCAACAAAAGAAGACCTTGTTCATTCCCTATCTTCCCATCTTCTTTACAATTGCAATTTTAATTTCAATATCATGTTCTATTACTATCTTATTTCGTGCGTTAGGAGCTCAAATCTATACGCCTAGGCCAATTATTAAGCCCTACCCTTCATCCTAGAATGTCCTTTTCTTATATTTATAATGTTTTCAACATATATGTGTTATGTAGTAACTTTTGTTTGGTCTTGTTTATTTTGTTTAAAGTTCTTCTAGCATTTGAACCCAATCTAAATTAAATCTATAATATGACAAATATGCTCAATATTTGAAAAGACTCCATCCCTTCTTCTTATTGCTCAACACAAAACGTTGTGACTCTTTATCCTCGCCTTACCTACATACCTTCTCTATAATTTTTTTTTGCACCTAACACTCTTAAAAGTGAAAGGATCCATATATATGAATGTTGGCAAAGTCTTCGTGTCTTAGAGAAAAGGTTGAATGAGGAACTGTGTTCCAGGGGTATCTACGACTTGAGGTATGAGAAATTATGTATACATCTGAGGATTGAGTTACGTCCGGGATACAAAGTTCCACAGTTCAGTATATTTGATGGGCATGGGATCCAATCACACATCTAAATGACTATTGCAGCAGACTAATTGGCATAGGACACAGTGAGGCTCTCCTTATGTGATTGCTTATTCAAAGTTTGTAAGGAATTGCACTCACATGATTCTCCCAACAAGATTTTTACAAATGGTATTATTGGAAAGAATTGGCTTCAGATTTTACGGGTCTATATAAGTTTAACATAAACACTAGCCCAACAATGTGGTAATTGCTCGAGATGAAGAGAACAACTCATGAATTTTTTGAGGAATGTGCAATTCGATGGAGGTTAGAGGCTTCTAAAATACATCTTTCTGTACCTGAGGAGGATTTGGTCCAAATTTTCCTAAAGACGCTAGATAGAATATACTCTCAAAAAATATTTTTCCTAGTAAATCACAACTTTGAGAGTCTAATTTTAATTGAAAAAAATTAGAATATGAAATAAAGAATCCATCTAAGGGAGAGAAGGAGGATTCATCACTCTCCATACCTCAAACGCCAGGCTATCAAAATAATGAAGAGATTCACGCTGTTTTTGGTTCTCGAAACAAGGCTCATAAGATTCAATCTTACTCTGTCTGATAAGATTCTCAAAAAAAGGCTCAATGCTACTCTATCCGGTAGGATTATCTAAACAAGTTTCATCAGATCTAATCCTACTCTGTCCAACAAGATCCAAGACGTTCACGAAAGAAGCATAAAGTGCATCACATAAATTGTTGTGTAAATATTTCCTTTTTCATGTCACCATTTTTTATTTTACCCGCCTTATAGCTAACAACATTTTATTACGTTCTCTACATTCTTTTGAACTCATGAACTATGTTCGACTCAACTTTTATTTGAATACATAGGGAGCTCACTCTGGATCTGGTCTTAATCTAATAAAATTTTTTTTCCCCCTCTTTCAAATTTTTACACTTCCAAAGCGTCTGGCTAATAAGCGCAACTCTTGGGCATATAAAGGCAGATTATAATTGAGGTTACAATATTCAAATGTAGGACAATCATTTCTCTTGGAATAATATTTTCTTTGAGTGGTATAGGAATATAAGATTCTAAAGATAAATCTGGGGAAGAATTTTTGAGGTTTCAAGTAAACCTCAAAAAATTTCACTAGTAGACAATATATCTATTCACAATGACTTGCAAAAGGTGTCTTTCATTTTAAACTAGGGCAGAAACTTTTTAGAATTTCTCAAAAATTTCACCATGATGGTGTACGAGTCATGACGGTTCATAAAGAAGAAACAAATGATCAAGGAGTCAAATTAAGAAAGGTATGAATAAATATTTCCTTTCAACTGATGATTTTTCTTTGAGTGTAGACAATAGGTACTAAATGCAGCAACAATGTTTTGATATCATGAAAGAAGCCAGGATTACATCCCTAATATGGGAAATGAGCTAAGTTGTTTTATCTTTTAACTTTGAAGTTAGTTAATTTGTTATTGTATTGATAAATACTATTGGGTTCCTGTAGAACTATAATCAACAATATTGGGTTCCTGTAGAACCATAATAAAAAATATTAGGTTCCGTAGAACCTTAATCAACAATATTGGGTTCTTGTAGAACCTTAATGAATAATATTGGGTTCCTATAGAATCTTAATCAACAATATCGGATTTATGTAAAACCTTAATCAACAATATTGGGTTCCTGTAGAACCATAATCTACAATATCGGGTTCTTGTAGAACATTAATAAACTATGTCGGTTTTCTTTAGAAACCTAAATGATTGATATTAGGTTCCTATAGAACCTTAATAAAAAATATTGGGTTTCTATAGAACCTTAATCAACAATATTGGGCTCTTATAGAACCTTAATAGACAATATCGGGTTCTGGTAGAACCTTAATCAACAATATCGGGTTCCTACAAAACCTTAATAAACAATATCAGGTTCATGTAGAACCTTAATCAAAAACATCGAGTTCTTGTAGAACCTTAATCAACAATATCCAGTTCCTATAGAACCTTAACCAACAATATCGGGTTCAAGTAGAACCTAAATCCACATTATTTGGTTCCTATAGAACCTTAATCAACAATAATGGGTTCCTATAGAACCTTAATAGATAATATTGAGTTCCTGTAGAACCTTAATGAACAATATTGGGTTCTTGAAATCTTACCTTTTCATTACCTAAATTGTATTCACATTCCACATTTCAAAACCTCTCCAATGTTGTCCTTTTGAGCCATCATTAGTCAAATCTTACTTTTTTTTTCATAACTCTCAGCTCATCAATGTTTCAAATTCTCTTCACTCCAATCATACCAACCCATGATATCATTGTTGTTGCCCCTATCCTATATTATTAACATTCATTAGGAATATTGTTCTTTCCTAAATTAAAAACAACATACGACCTGATTCTCATAAAACCAGAGATATGTAGGCAAATTAAGACCAAAGTCTCAGCCACACTATTTTGAAACACCCCTTATCTCATCAATTTTAACGGATTATTCTCTCGGTCGAACAAAATTAGCTACTACGTCAAGTTTCGTTGCTTGACAATTCTTTTATCACTCTCAAGCAACAAAGGGGCAGCTGTTGACACACAATTTTCACCCCCACCCTCCACATTCGTCACTTTTTCTCACTCGGGCATCTAATTTGTTTGTGAGGACAAATTGCTATTTTTACCTATTTTTATCAAAATTGTGATTCTAGATATTATTTACATTATTTAAGTATTATTATTATTACTACTATTATTTTTAATTATTCTTCACTTGAAAATATTTGTTTAATTATTCTTTTCATTTCTCATTTAGTTTATTTTATAAGTATTGATCAAATATTTAAGAGTTATTATTCTTTTATTATAAATTAATTTTTTTTTACCATAAATATAATTTTTGATTTAATAATTTTTCTTCACTTAGTAATTTAGTATTCACCCATTTTATACATTATTTTTGAAAGAAATTTATTTAGTCATACATAATTTCAAATTCAAATTTTGTCAAAAAATTTCATAAGTAGAAAAAATCCTTCTCACTATTTTACCTTTCAAGAGAAAAAATATAGTTTTCCCCAAAATCAAGCTCATCAAAGCATATGAATAAATTTTAACCCCCTCCCATGTCCCTTTGCTTATTTTCAAATTTTTTCTTTCCTTATTTATTTTAACATTTTTCTTATGATGGATCACTCACGAAAAATATATTGACACAATCTCCAAAATATTCCTATAAAATCAAAGTATCCTTTATTAAAGGCAATGATATTATTTTTCTCCAAGAAATATTCTCTTCTATCAATCCTTTCAATGTGAGATCTCCCTACCAATTTTTATCCTCCACCCTAACATCCCTTTTCTCCTCCCCTTTTCATAAATACCCTACACCATAGCAACCAAAGAGAGATAGACATGAATACATACACACACTAAGGAGACAATTCTCCAGCAACCGCCTGAAATTGAGAGATGTAAAAGATAGAAAAAATATATATATTTCTAACCCTTTCGGCAACATATACACACAAAAAAATGATATTCATGAAAACATATATACAAACAACACCTTGTACAATCCATATATATGGTTTTGTTTGCTGTTCCCAAAAGTTCGTTATATATTATGATTTTATTGTGAATTTTTTGCACACGAGTGTGGGTTTAAAGTCTCATCCATCAACACTACTAAACCAACAAGACGAAAAAAAAAAGTTGAGAAAAACCATCATACCTAGAGGCATGACAATGAGGCTTTTGGCCTATAGTGCGGGTCATCATCAAGGTCCCCATACGAGGTCCAATCTTCTTTCCATTTCTATTGTTATTTTAGCAAATTCGTGCTTGATTCTTTTTCTTTTACGTATGTTGTTTCTGGTGATTTCATCATTGTTACTTTGAAATTACTTAGTGTAAATTCATGATTATTTGAGATATGTTTAAGTTAATGCAGTAAATATTTTTCGATTAAGTACGGAAATATAGGATACTATTTTGATAATCCATGCTAATTGTGTTTGGTTTCACATATTTTATTTAAACTATAAACCATGCTAACTGTGTTTGGCTTCATATATTTTATTTAATGTTTGGTTTAAAAGATCAAAGTCAACAATTTTGGATAGCATCTTGGTCCTAAGCTCAAACAGTTAGTTTCTATCATATGTTTTACTTATCTACGAAACATGTCCAAACTTTCTGATGGATATATGAAATATGTTGAGTTTTTCTCAAGAATTTTAATTAAGGTGATAAGATTAATTATGCTAAAATTAAATTTGTTATTATGTTTCTCTTGCTCATTTAGTTTCTTTCATTTTTATAAAACAGGCCATGCTACTTTGGTTCTTCTTGTTTATCATCACATTGGTTTTATTTTTCTGTGTGATCTTTATTTAAGTTCTAGATCTCTTGTTAGAACATTAAGTGAAAGCTTCATGCACTTGAGATTGTAGTGATTCTTGCTTTATCTTTGTCTAATATTCTTTTTTATTCTTTTAACGTGCCTAATTTGACCAAGATTTACTATTATTTTAGTATCTTTTTTTCAAATTAAATATTTAGAACAAACATACTCTCACTTCCTTTGGATATTTTTGCATGCATGTACATTACCATGAAATGACATCACTTGAAATTCAACCACGTGTCGATGCACAAAGAAGAGCTCAAATGGAGTTGTCACCCCAACAGTGGTCAGGTACATTTTGGGATAAGATGACAAAGATAGGCTATAGCTGACTTCTTGTATGAAAAATATACGTAGAATTATTAAAAATATAGAAAACTCATTACTCTCATCTCTCCTAATTTTTTACGTCACTCTTTTAAAATTCTCAAAGAATTGACTACTCTTACTACTTTACTATTACAACATGTGTTGATATAATTTACACATTATACCCATATATTTTTACTTTACATGACTTTTAAATACTAAAATATTTTGTTTGCTACTCTTAAATAAGTTTCTTTAAGAATTTCTTTCGTCGAACTGAGGGAGTAACATTGCATTGGACCCATTTCTGCCTTCTCAGACTTGATCCCACTCACATTCTCTCTTATCTTTTTTAGTTTACATATGTGTTATTGAATTATTTATTTACTTCCATTAATCACTTACATTAAGTCATCACCAAAACTGAGGTGACTCACCTATTCCAAATAAGTTCTGCATCATTTGTAGTCTATCTTTACTTCAACATAAGTTCAATTTATAGTTAATCACCTTCTAATTTTTGTCCGCACGATGAA
Source organism: Capsicum annuum (assembly GCF_002878395.1). Lineage (NCBI taxonomy): Eukaryota > Viridiplantae > Streptophyta > Magnoliopsida > Solanales > Solanaceae > Capsicum > Capsicum annuum. The sequence goes on from NC_061122.1 coordinate 54,581,507, forward strand.
AGCAAAAGAACTAGCTAGAGTCCGTAATCCGAGAAGGATGAGTAATTTACAAATGACGGTATTACTGAATTCTATTTGCAAGTCGCAAAAGGTTAGCCTCGTATCTCTTGTATTTTTTACATTCTTTGTATGATATGAACATTAGTTGAAATTTTTATTTATTATTTTCATCACCTAGTTCTTATTAAGATAATAAAAATAATTGACCCTTTTTTATCACCTAGAATCTCCACGTAAAATATGAATTCGGCTGAAAACCACCTTGGTGGACCATAAAAGGTGCCTAACACCTTTCTTTTGAGGTAACTTAAATCCTTACCCTAATTTCTGGTGAATGAAGACAAAATAACAAAAATAGATTTGTATTTAACCTAGAATCGTGCCCTAACATACCTTAATACATTAGGTGGTGACTCTTCACATTTCCTTAAAACAATCTCAAAAAGAGTGGTCACGTCGAATCCCACTTTTTGAGAGAAAAATGGGGTGCGATATTCTTTTGAATTTAATTTATTTGAGATTAATTTGGTAGAATGTGGTTGTTGGGATGATTATTTTTTAATGTGTGCATTGACTAAAATGCTAAATTGTAAAATTCTTGCTTTCACCCACTAGTCTCACCATGTGATTGATGAAACACCTATCGGAGGTTTGTTTGCTTCATTGAGTGGTGGGTGATTTAATAGGGTTAGTATGATCAAAAGTGGTGTGTTTGATGATGAATTTGTGCATTGTACTTGTTCACATCAGTTGTTATTTACCTATTCAAGATCTTAATTTACATGCACACCACAAGTTTGTTAAAATGTCAATAAGAGAGAAATGTCTTATATCCTTGTAAATGTTAATGTACACTTTCTTGGGGCATTGTGTGATAATTTTTGGAGTATAGATTTGTGTGAAATTGGTCTTAAAAGTGGTATAACTGGTCTATTTTGGTTGAAATTGTGGATGAATGTTGTGTTCATGGTGTGATCCATTAGTGTGCTTATCATAGCATCTCTGGATGAAGTCTAAGTAACCCGAGGGACATGAATGCTTGCCTTTCCTTATGATTAATTGGGTGAAGCCATTCTCAAGGGTAAAGGGTCGTTTGTGTTTCCATGGTTTGCATGAGTATTTTATGGACTAAATGTATGATATGTGAAGTTGTGAGGAAAGAATCCCATGAAATGTAATGACAATGTTTCCTTGCATTCACCCAAGTTTTTCCTTAATTGTTTAGGAAGATGCAAAAACTCAAAAATCCTTTCAAAATATCATTGGCAAGAAATGAAGTGATAGTTTTCTCTCTTTTTTTTTTTTTTAAAAAAAAGAGAGATAAAGGATATTTTTGAGATTTCTTTCAAGTAATACCATTAAATTCAATTTTTGGCTCTCTTTTTATAAGGATGAGGCATGACTCAGAGTAACTTATTAAGCTCAAATTGCTCAAATTGGTTGGGAGATTAACTTTTTTCTGTATGAGTATGATGCCAGTGAGATTTTTGTAAAATCCTTGTACATATGTGTAGTCTAGAACTTGCCCGGAGTGTGTACAAAGTGAAATCCTTGACAATGTTTGTTTGGTAAATGACCCGAGGCCATTTTTTGACTCATCGCATAGCCAAATTTCCACCTTAATATTTTCCCTAATTAACCCGTTTAAGCCTTTTTACTTAGTTTTCTTTCTAAGAAATGAATTATAGGTGAAAACCTTAGTTTGGCGGGAGGGGGTTTGTATAGTTTGGAAGATAATGTGAGGGTGGTTCAAACTCCATGTTTAGGGGTGATGAATGTGATGTGCTAAGATGAGTCAAGAAAGGTGTATGTAAGGTGGTCAAATCATGCGTTTAAGAGACAAGGGACCTAAATAATGATAAAGTTGTATAACCTAGCCCATATAATGTAAAGAGAAATGAGGAAAATGAGAGGGCTAAGAAGTGCTTAAAGTTAGAAAGTCTCTTAAAAATAGTCCAAGAAATGATGAAATAAATTGGTGGCTTTGAATTGTTTTGTAAATGTTAATAAAAAAGTAGAAAAATATGAGAAATGATTTGAAGAAGAAAAAGGTGGATAGTTTTAAAATTTTGGGGTACAAGGGGTTGAGAAATTGCATTGAAAGAGGTATTTTAGTCACTTGATCCATATATATTCCTTCCCACACCTTAAATCTTCATTTTACCCAAAATCTCTTGGTTATTCGAAACTAGGTAAGTCTACATAAGTGGCGAAAAACACAAAGGAAAATCCTATGGTTTGACTCACTGTACTTTAATTTCTTTACGACAGTGAGTGTGAATTCTTTCATTATATGAGTTCCTTTAGAAATTTTAATGTTGAGCTAACTCTTTCTTGTGAGTGACATTGATACTTTGGAGTAGAGGGAGAAATCTTACTCTCTATTTGGGTAAATGGGTGAAGTAAGTTGCCTTGTGAAGATTGAGAAATTTTCTAAAGATTTTTTTTCCTCTAAAGATGATTTTTTGATTCGGATGATTCATTTAATACAAAATTACATCCTTTCTTCATAATATGTGCTTATTGAAAAATTTTGGTTCACTTGTTGCCATGATATGTTTAGAAAGTCGTTGTAGAGCTTTGTTAGCTTAGTCCTTTAGTATAATTTTCTTTTGGGTGGAATTGAGTTAAATAACCTATCTTGTTGTATTGTTCTTGGTTGCTGAGGACAAGTAATAGTTTATATTTGGGGGTGTTGATAAGTCATCAATTTGTCAACTTACTAATATTTTAAGCCTAAATTATCATGATTTTTCATTTATTTGTTGTTACTTTCTTAATTAATGCTCATTGGTGTCGGTCAAAGTGAAAAGAGAAGATGAGCAGGGAAACTTGATGAAAATGAGCTAAGAAGAAGGTGAAAGAGTAGAAATGTGAGAAAAAAGAATAAAAGCTGAAATTATGGCCTAAAGGTCGCGATCGCGATCAATTAGCAAGTCAACCAGAGTGACATTATGATATGACTACCGCAATCGCACTGTCGCAATCACGGCCTAGAGATGGCGATCATGACAGAGCAGAAAAGTTTTAAGGGAATTTTTGTAATATTTGGAAATTATGGAATAGGGAATAAATAGGGTTTTTTAGTTCATTCTTCACACCATATATTATCTTATATATTATTCTATCCTTATTTTAGGATTTTTGTAATTTTCTTGGATCTATGAGCTAAATTTGTACTAATCTTTAGCTAAGAAGATATTAAAGTGACTTTCAAGTGGAGAATTGACAAATATCATTAAGCATTCATTGAAACTTAAAGTGTGGTTTGTATTCTCTTTATTTTTGATAAATCAATATAATGGAGATTTTAGTTTATTTTTGTTTATTATTATTATGAGTAGCTAGTTCCTCCTCTTGGAATTGTGTTAGAATAGGGTGCATTTATGTGTGGGTTGTGATTCATTTGTGTTTATGCTAATGTGTTGGTGTTGGGTTCTAATATTGCTTGAGTAAATTAATTGGGATTTATGGGTGAAAGGTCTAAATACCCAAAATGGGTTTGTGGGTGAAAACCCCAAGCTATTAAAAGCCTAAACCATCCTTGAAAGAGGGGTTTTGGTATACTTTAGGAACCCTCATCATCCTTGAAATAAGGATGCAGGAACCAAGGCAATAATATACAATTATTAGCTTAGTTTGGTAATTTTAACCATCTTTGACCTAAGGGTGAATATGAGGTTTACTATCCCTTAGGTACCATGCCATAAATAGGGGTGCCTAATTGAGGTATTGGGAGGCTTTAATTGACACACTCATTAGGTACTCAAAAGGGTCAATGAGTCACATATTTAAGGTTTTGTTGAAGAACTAGCCTCAAGGGCTTTTAACCTATCCTACCACATCATCAACAATTAGAATTTGCACCGAACCATCGCATACCCATGTATAACTTGACCCTAGGATAGCGTAATACCATGATCTGCGCCTAATTATTTACACTCAAATTATTATTAGTCTCGAAATATTCCCTTCTAAGCCCAAAAAATACTTTCACATTACAAAAAATTGAAAACCCCAAAACCATCATGTACCATAGGTTTGAATTAGCAATAAACTGTTATTTCAAATTTAATCAGTCGTCACTCACATTGTTCCTCGTGGATTAAACCCCAACTCTTAGTTGGGTAAATATATTGATAACAAATGCCTTGCACTCAAATTGAGGTGTCAGTTGAGCGTTCTCAGTCAAGCCTCACCACCAGCTATTTAGGAAGATCCCCTGGATGAGCATGTTTCTCACATTGAATTATGGCCTGCTATTACGACTCTTGCCCATTCGGTAGCTGATCAAAACAATTAGGAGGTTATTTCCCCAGCTAATCTAGTGGAAATTACAGTTGCAGTTAGGATTCAGGATTTTACTAAGATAAATCCCTCTTTGTTTATAGAATATAATTTAGAAAAGGATCTGCATGAGTTTCTAGATATTTTAAAGAAGGTAACTGATCTCATGGGCATCACTTCAAGTGAAAGTGCAATGTTGGATGGATATCAGTTTCAGGATGTATCTCACACGTGGTATAAGTAGTGGAAGGAGGATCGAGGTATAGAGGCAGGGCCTATTGAGTGGGAGAAGTTTGCCACAACTTTCTTAGATAGGTTTTTCCCATTAGAGCCGAGGGAATCTAAGGTGAAGGAGTTCATTAACTTGAAATAAGGTTGTATCAGTGTGAAATAGTACTCTCTTAAGTTTACTCAGTTGGCAATGTATGCTCCTACTATAGTGGCAGATATTAGTCGAGAATAAGTAAATTTGTGTCTAGTACAGTTCATAGTGTAGTCAAGGAATGTAGGACCGCCATGTTGATTAAGGAGATAGACTTATGGTTCACACTTAGCAGATTGAGTAGGAGAGGAGTAAGGAGAAAAATAGAGAATTAAAGGACCAAAATAGGTAGGTTCAACTTTTCTCAGACAAGGTTTAAAGGTGTAACCATTCTTAATTCCGTCAAAAAATTTCAACCCCAGCCCCATCTTCAGCTAGTGCTTCATTACCTAAGTTCAGGCATGACAGTTGGGATAAAGCACCAGGCTCCATGTCCTAGGGTAGTATGAACAGTGGTCATATAAATTCGCTTTGTAGAAGGTGTGGTAAGAATTGTCATGGTATTTGTAGATCCGAAAGTGATATGGGTTTTTGAAGTGCCAATCCAGGCCATAGGGTAAGGGATTGCCTGTAGGCTGGGCAACAGGGCTAGTCTAATTGTCCTTTAGCTCTAGCCAATCACCTGACTCAGAAGGGCACCACTTTCGATGCCACCAGTGGGCAGCGCAAAAATGGGTCATAAGACCTTCAGACTCAAAAGGATCAAGAGAGTCCTCTTGATGTGGTTATGGATATGTTGCAGGTTTTCCATCTTAATGTTTATGTTTTATTAAACCCTGGAGCTTCACTTTCTTTTGTGACTCCTTATATAGCCGTCAACTTCGATGTTAGTCTTGAAATATCGGAATATCCTTACTCAGTGTCTACCCTGTGGGTAAATCCATTAAAGCAAGAGAGGTATACAGAAATTGCCCGGTTATAGTATCTTAAAAAGTTAACTTAGTTGATCTTGTGGAGTTAGAGATGACTGATTTTCATGTCATTCTTAGCATGGATTGGCTCCACTCATGCTATGCCTCTGTTGATTGTAGAAATAGAGACATTTAGTTTCAGTTTCCTAATGAACCAGTCATTGAATGGAGGGGTAGTACTTTGGTGCTTAGGGGTCAGATTATTTTATATCTTAAAGCAAGAAAGATGATATCTAAAAGGTGCATTTACCATCTTGTTCAAGTCAAAAACTCTAGTTCTGAGGCTCCGAGTCTCGAGAAAGTTTTAGTAGTATAGGAAATTTTAGATATGTTCCCTAAAGATCTTCTCGGAGTTCCTCCTGAAAGGAAGTTTACTTCGAAATAGATCTTTTTTAAGATACCTAGCCTATATCTATTCTACCTTATAGAATGGCTCCATTTGATCTTAAGGAGTTGAAACAACAATTAAAAAATCACATAGATATGGGTTTCATCAGGCCATTATTTCTCCATAGGTCGCTTAAGTCTATTTTGTGCGTAAGAAAGACGGTTCTCTTAGAATATGCATGTACTACCATCAGTTTAACAAATAAACAATAAAGAATAAGTATCCACTCCCAAGAATTGATGACTTTTCTAACGAACTTTAGGGTGCCATCTATTTCTACCAGATAGACCTTAGATCCGACTATCATCAACTTAGAGTCAGATAATATGACATTACGAAGAAAACTTTCAAATCTCGGTATGGTCACTTTGAATTCCTAGTTATGTCTTTTGGACTAATAAATGCCCTGCAGCTTTCATGAACATGATGAACAAGGTGTTAAAACAATACTTGGACATGTTCGTCATACTCTTCATTGTTTATATCCTTGTCTATTCTCATAGTAAGAATGATCATACAGACCGTCTGATAGTTGTATTTCAGACCCTTAAAGATCATAAGTTGTTCACTAAGTTCATTAAGGGTGAGTTTTGGCTGACAGTAGCTTTCCATGGCCATATTTTTTTTAGTGATGGAATATAAGATGACCCTCAAAAGACTGACATAGTGAGAAATTAGCCCAGGCCCATCTCTCCATTAGATATTAGAAGTTTCTTAGGTTTGGATAGCTGCTACAGATGTATCAAAGGGTTTTATTCTATTGCATCCCTCATATCTCGATTGACTCTAAAGAAAGTTAAATTTCAGTGGCCAAATTCTTACAAAAAAAGTTTTTAGGATTTGAAAACTCGACTTACTTCTGCTCCAGTCTTGACTTTGATAGATGGTTTGGATGTGTTTGTAGTTTACTGTGATGCTTCTAGAGTTGATCTCGATTGTGTTTTAATGCAGAGAGGTAAGGTCGTAGCCTATATCTCTAGACAACTTAAACCTCATGAAAAGAATTATCCTACCCATGATCTTGAGTTGGAAGAAGTTGTTTTAGCCTTACAAATTTGGAGTCACTATAATTATGGGTTTCATATTGATGTGTTCACTGACTATAAGAGTTTACAGTATGTATTCACACAGAAAGATCTGAATTTTTGTCAGAAAAAATGGCTGGAATTTTTAAAAGATTGTGATATGTGTGTGTTTTATCATCTAAGCAAGGATAGTGTAGTAGCAATACCCTTAGAAGTTTGTCTATGAGTAGTGTTGCCCATGTAAAGGATGATAAGAAGCTAATTCAGCAGGTTCATCATCTTGCTAAATTGGGTCGGTTGGTTGATTCATCCGAAGGTAGTATATGGGTTCAGAATGGTTCAGAATTTTTAGTGGTTGCTGAAGTGAAAGCAAAAAAAGACAGAGATCCTAGTTTGGTTTAAGTTATAAGAGGCAGTCAGAGATCAGAAGGTAGAGTTTTCTCCTAAAGGGGAGATAGTATGCTTTATTATCAGGAAAGATTATTTGTTTCGTGTGTTAATTTCTTGAGATAGCAAATACTTGCAGAAGTGCATCGTGTGCAATATTCTATTCATCCATGAGCTACTAAGAAGCACCATGATTCTTAGGAAAACCTATTGGTAGAGTGGAATGAAGAAGGATATTACAGAGTTTATGGCTAAGTGGTCGAACTATCAGCAGGTTAAGGTCAAGCACCAGAGGGCTAGTGGTATGCTTCAAGAGTTAAGCATCCTCACTTTGAAATTGGAAGTGGTGAACATGGCCTTTGTGACATGGTTTCCTCGGATGCATTGTCAACACAATTTGATAAGGATTATTGTGGATAGAATAACCAAATCAGCTCATATTTTTCTAGATCATACTTTGTACTCAGTTGAGGATTATGCGAGGCTTTATATTAGGTAATTGGTTAAGTTGTATAGGATTCTGTTGTCTATCATATCAGATAGTGGTACTCAGTTTACCTCTCTCTTTTGGAAGGCTTTTCAGAAGGGTCTCGGTACCCAAGTTCATCTTAGTACAAATTTTTACCCTCAGAAAGACAAATGGTCGGGCCAAAAAGACCATTCAGACTTTAGAGGACATAACCAGAGCTTGTGTTATTGATTTTAAAGGCAGATGGGATGACCACTTACCTTTGATTGAGTGATGCTAGAAAAATAAATATCACTCCAGTGTTTAGACGGCTCCGTTAAGGCCATTTATGAAAGGAGATATATATCTCTTATTGGCTGGTTTGAATCAGGTGAATTTACTTTGATAGGGCCAAATTTAGTGTTTGAGGAAATAGAAAAAGTTCAATTGGTACAGGAGAGGATGAAGACTGTCCAAAGCCATCAAAAATCTTATACAGATGTGAGAAGAAGGGATCTTAAGTTTGGGGTTGGTGATTCGCTCTTTTTAGGAATTTAGCCTATGAAGGGGGTAAAGAGATTTGGAAAGAAATGGAAACTTAGTCCCTGTTATATTAGCTTATATAGAATCTTAAACCATTTTGTGAAGGTATCTTATGAGCTAGCTTACGACCTCTCAAAATATGTATTGATCACCGCTAATTAAACAAAGTCACAATAAAAAATAAATACCCACTTCCAAAAATTGATGACTTGTTCGATCGATTTTAGGGTGCTAGTTATTTTTATAAGATAGACCTCAGATCCGGCTATCATCAACTCAGAGTCAGAGAATGTGACATTCCAAAAATTGCTTTTAGAACTCAGTATGGTCACTTTAAGTTTCTCTTCATGTCCTTTGGTCTCACAATTTCCCTAGTAGCCTTTATGGACTTGATGAACAAAGTGTTCAAGCAGTACTTGGACATGTTTATCATAGTCTTCATTGATGATATTCTTGTCTACTTTCGTAGTGAAAACGATCATGCAAACTACCTCAAAATAGTATTACACACTCTAAGAGCCCATTCGTTGTTCTCCAAATTCATTAAATGCAAATTTTGGCTAAGATCAGTAGCTTTCCTTGGCCATGTTGTTTCCGGTGATGGTATTACAATTAATCCTCAAAAAACCAAAGCAGTGAGAAACTGACCCAAACCTATTTCTCCATCAGATATTAGGAGTTTCTTTGGTTTGGCTTGCTATTACCGATGATTTATTGAAGGATTTTTGTCAATTACATCCCCCATGTCTAGATTACTCAGAAGAAATTTAAGTTTCAGTGGTCAGATTCTTGTGAGAAGAGTTTTCAGGAGTTGAAGACTCGACTCACGACAACCCCAGTTTTGATGTTACCAGATGGTTAAGATGAGTTTGTTGTGTACTATGATGCTTTTAGAGTTGGTTTGGGGTATGTTTTAATGTAGAAGGGTAAGTTTGTGGCCTATGCCTCTTGACAACTTAAGCCCCATGAAAACAGTTACCCTACTTATAATCTTGTATTAGTAGCTATTGTGTTTGCCTTACAGATTTGGAGTCACTATTTATATGGGGTAAATGTTGATGTGTTCACAGATCACAAGAGCCTTCAATATGTGTTCTCATAAAGAGATTTGAATCTGTGTCAGAGGAGATAGTTTGAATTACTAAAAGACTATGACATGAGTGTTCTATATTACTCAAGCATGGCTAATATAGTAGCAAATTCCATAAGTAGATTTTCTATGTGTATTGTTGCTCACGTTGAGGATAGTAATAAGAAGTTAGTTGAGGAAGTTCACCAGCTTTCCAGATTAGGTGTTCATTTAGTTGATTCAGCTGAGGGTAGTGTATAGGTGTAGAGTAGTTTAGAATCTTCTTTAGTTTCTAAGGTAAAAAAAAGCATGACAGGGATCCTACTTTAGTTAAACTGGAAGAGTCAGTTAGAGATTAGAGAGTAGAGATTTTCTCCCAAGAGGGAGATGGCGTGTTGTGTTGGCAGGGTAGACTGTTTGTGTCATGTGTTGATGAGTTGAGATAGTGAATTCTTGCAGAAGTGCATGGTGCACATTAATTTATTCATCCAGGGGCCACGAAGATGTACAATGATCTGTGGGAAATCTATTGGTGGAGTGTAATGTAGTGGGATATTACAGAGTTTGTGCAGGAGTTCAGTATTCCCACTTTGAAGTAGGAGGAAGTAAACATGGATTTTATGACAGGTTTACCTCATACTCATTATCATCATTATTCAATTTGGCTCATTTTGGACAGGATGACAATCCATACTTCCTTTTCAGCGGAGGGCGATGCCAAGCTCTATAGCAGAGAGTTGGTTAGGTTGCATAGTGTCTCGTTGTCCATTATTTCAGATGGAGGTACATAGTTCATCTCTTACTTTTGGGAAGCTTTTCAAAAGGTTCTTGGTATCTAAGTTCACGTTAGTATAACCTTTCACCCTTAGACAGATGGTTAGGCAGAAAGGACCATTCAGACCCTTGAGGATATTTTGAGAGCGTGTGTAGTTGAGTTTAAGGGTAGTTGGGATGACCACTTAGCTTTGATTGAGTTCGCATACAATAACAACTACCACTCCAGTATTAAGATGGCTCCACTTGAGGCTCTGTATGAAAGGAGATTTAGATCTCCAATTAATTGGTTTGAAATAGGTAAGGCTATGGTAGTTGGGCCTGAATTTATGTTTGATGCCTTAGAGAAAGTATAGTTGATTAGGGAGAGGCTTAAGGCAGCCTAGAGACGAAAGAAGTCTTATGTAGATATGAGAAAGAAGGACCTTAAATTTAAGGTTGGCAACTTTGTATATCGTAAGATCTCCCCCATGAAGGGAGAAAAGAGGTTTGGTAAGAAGGGGATGCTTAGTCCCTAATATGTTGGTCCTTACAGAATTTTGAGTCATTTTGGAAATGTAGCTCATGAGCTTGAGTTTCCTACAGACTTAGCATTAGTGTACCCGTTGTTTTATGTCTCCTTGCTAAAGAAGTGCATTGGTTACCCAGTTATAGTTTTTCCCTTTGAAATCGTATATGTTCAAACTAGCCTTTCTTACGAAGTGGTTTCAGTCAAAATCCTCGATTGTCAGATTCGTAGATTAAGGAATAATGAAGTTCCCCTAGTCAAAATTCTTTGTCGGAATCAGTCTATTGAGGGAGCCACTTAGGAAGTAGAAAAAGATATATGGACCAAGTACCCTCATATTTTCTCCACAAACTTAGATCCTGCGTAGTGTAACAACCTTTTAAGAATTTCTCTCTCCCATTCTCAGTTTCAGCTGCATCTTATTCTTATGTTAGTCATACATTCACAGAACCAGTTCAGTCATGTGTTACGCTTCAGACTCAGTCATGTAATCATGTTATAATCATGTATATCCAACATGTCACCTATGTTCTACTATTTTTTTAGCTTAACCAGTCTCATTCAAGGACAAGTGTTCCCAAGTGGAAGATATTGTGATACTCCAAAAATCCAAACCCATGTTAGAGTCATGTTCCAAGCTCATGGAAAGAATATTATAGTTCCTTTGTAATATTATGAGTGAGTTTGATGTGTATTAAGGCATCAAATAGCTCCCAGCTATTAAAAGAATCAAAATAATCCTTACTAATGAATTTTTGATAAAAATGTTGCTTTAGTCAACTTCAAACAAGCATATCTTTTACTTTATTGAGAATTTTTCCAGCTCAAGACCTACAAATAGCAGGAAATTAAATTAGCTATCCAACGATATCAATTTTGCCCAAATACGATACTTGAGGTGAGAAGTTATGGCTTTTTTAGTGCTAAATAATAGCCCAATGAGATAAGGCCGTATTGCAGTAATGGCCGAAATCACATTCATCCTTTTCTAATGTGATACCGTGATTGCTGCCACCGCGTCGCGCCAAGGGGCTATTTTTCAATTTTACTTTTTCAGTATGGCACCGTGATTGGCATCGCGTCGTGCCAATATTACTGTTGGGGATTTTCCATTTCTAGAGGCGCAATGCAATAGCACCCCATCGTGACGTAGAATAAAATGGGGATTGTCAGTTTTTTAGAGGCCCAAAGCGATTGCATCGCATCACGCCAGAGCCAAAAATTGGGATTTTCATCTTTTGCGATTTAAACTCCAGGGACTATTTGATGTTTTCCCAAGGCCCTAAAATCATCCAAAACACGAAATTAAAACCCTAAAGAGGCATTATGTTCCCCATTACTCATAACTCCTCTCCAAGAAACTAATCCCCTTACAAAAACACAAACTCTAGCCTTCAAGATTCAAGATCAATACTCAAGAATTCACCATCAATTCTCACAAATTTATAAATCTAAGTATGTTTGCTATTCATCCTTGGGTTCCTTCTACCCTTGGAGTTCAATAATCCTTTTTGAATATTTAAATTATGAATTACATTTTTGAATAGAAATGTGTTCATATATGTGTTGATTTTATAGGTTTTAAACTAAGAAGATTATGATTTCAAGTAAACAAACTAGCATGTGTGTTGACTTATGTACTCCTCATGTTATAACCCATGAATTGTTAGTTGAATGTTGTAGTCATGATACCCCCATGTTATTCTTTCTCATGTACAAGAACCATGCTCCCCAAGTGTTTGACAAAATATCTATGTGAACAAATTGTGCATGATATCCTAAATGTAATGCTTTTTAAACTTGTGTCCATTATTTAAGCTATTGAGTCCTGGGTGTATTGTATTCCCGAAATTAGCTACTTACTTATTTTCCAGTCATAATAGAATGATTTTATAGTATTCTGAACAGTAGCATTCGTTCGGTTTATATAATCAGTGTGAGTTCAGTAAAGGTTAATATAGTCTAGTGATCAATGTCGATTCAGTTGGGAGTAGGATTCAACATCGAGCAAACCCAGGGACAGGGGTATTCTTGCTAGTTTAGGGTTTGACACTTAGTAGCAGTCCCTGAGTTATGGAACTACGTAGAAAGCATATGGTAAATCATCTTCCTGCCAGACTAGGGTTGACATAACCATATACATCTCATGAGTCTTCCTGCTAGATTAACCCTTGACATAGTGCTAACACCCTTCACACTGGGGTTACAGGTTGGACCCCAAATCAGTTTGTAATCGAGGTATGTCGGTTATATGATAACTCTGACAGTCTCAATTCCAAAATTCAGTATTAAGTATTCAATACAGAACTTATTTCAGTTCTACACAATCATGACTTACAGTTATAAAAAATCCAGTACTTTAGTTTTAGTCTAATTTAAGCAGACGATATATGCTTGGTATTATAGGTTCATTACCTTCAGTAGTCCCAGCCTTGCATATAATCTTATCTAGTTACTTCATGATATTTAGTTATTATTATTACTCATGCACACGAACCCATGCATATTAGCCTAACCTCACCTAGCATACCAATACATTTAAAATAGTAACACATACTCTCTCTTTGCTCTATCATGTCTCATATCATAAGTTCGAACGCTTGGGTTCCTGACCGTACTTATCCACATCAGTCGATCAACTGCAGTTACAAAAGTGAGTCCTCATCCATCAAGGACACGATACTTATTTTGTCATTGCATTATTTCAATACTTCAGTCATTTTAGACAATTATTGTGAGTGAGTTGGGGCCAGTCCCATCAACTCTTTTATTTCAAATATTTTAGAGGCTTTTAGACATTATCTATTAGTAGTCATTCTACAAATGTATTCAGATTTGATTTAGTTTTATGAACCTTATGGCATTTTCAGTTTTACTTCTGCAAATACTTCACGATTATTATTCAGTGCTCACAGCAGGTAACATTCATGGGTTAGCTTGTGGTTCTTTGATGTCGTAAGCACCGTGTGATGCCCAGGGTGTGGTCTCGGGGCATTACACTATTCTATCATATTTTTTTAGAGATAGCCAATGACTTTCTACAAAAGATCTTATGGCTACTTTGGTATTTATGCCACTAGTACCATATCCTTATGGAGTTCAAGTGCAGTGCATTGAAGAACTTTGATTGAATTCAATCATCTACTAGAAGTTTTATGTTATAATTGAATCCATGATAATATTGGATTCAATGCTTTAAAGATTTCTACGATGACAAGGTGTTCATGCTACATCATCTTATAGGAATAAAAAAATGAAGAGGTCCAAGTTCATTTTAAAATTTCACTCTACAAGAAAATTCCAATCTATATCCTCTCCCTTGAAGACAAATACTATAAATCATAAGGATTTATCTTCCATCAAAATGGATCCATACCCAAAGAAATATGGCCAAAGAATGAGGATGATGGAAATACATTGATAATCATCCCCACTGGGATAAGGTCCAACAAAAACCAAAGTAATATTAACCTCCATACAAGATTATGAGAGATAAAGTCACCAAAGGCATTACCAATATACGATTAAATAGTCCACCACAAGAATGTGAATGCAAAACAACAAGTTCGTCCCACAAAAATGGCTATTTTACCAAATCGCTGTAATGAAGCTTGGAACATAAAGAATGCCTCAAAAAGAAAAACAATGTCAACTTGTATATGGATGAAGGATATTTTGAGCTTTCCATTAACACCTTTAAAACCTACATGAACAAATGACTTTTGATGACATTTACAAGAAATTTCCACTTACTACCATCTCTACAAAATTATCTAGCATGGTTTACCATAAAACTACTAGAAAGGTTTGCCTAAAATCTATATATCCAATTTTTTGACAAACAGCTACAAAGAGATTACCGACATACTTGCAATAAGCTTAGTAGATGCTCACCCACCTGCTTGGAAGTCGCAAACAGGTTGCACAACCATCAGCTTCTGCATGGTGTCACATGCAAACAATATATTTAGGTTCTCATTTTTTAGGCTTTATCAGATGTTTGTGGGGCCTAATTTGAACAAAGGGTGATTTAAATTTCATTTGTATTAGAAAATAAGTGTACCTAGAATAGGAATGTGTGCCTATATAGGGCTTTACTATATTTAGATTAGTGGGATATGTAAGATAATGTTTATTTTTTATTTGCTTATATTAGGCTTCCTTATACATCAAAAGGAATAATAAGTTTTAGTTGGAGCACATCTTATTTTCTACCTAAAAACTCTTGTAGAGATTCTTACATCAATAAAAATATTTGTTGGCTAAAGGCTCGTTCTTGCTATTCTCTCCTAAAGAGATGGATAATTTTACCCATTTATGTCGGAGTAGATGGGTAAGGAAACATTAGGAGAATGTTCTTGTTATGATTTAAATGTATTTATAAGTTCTTTCTAAGTGATAAATATTCCAATGCAATTTTTCTGATTTGGTCTATCTTATCATAAACACATAAATCCATCAGTAGAGTTGGAAATTATTCGTGGACTTTGAAGGATGTATAGGCCAGGGAGAACAACAAAAGCCCAGTATGTTAAGAAAAGTTGAACTCCTATGATCTGCTTTACTACTTTAAGACTCGAAATTCAAGCTATCCTATTGATGGTTGAAAAGTCTTTATTTCATGGTAAACCGTCCATTAGAGTATGTGAAGCCCAAGTCATAAGAAAGTTATTGTGGTTGTGATCAAGCTTGGATTTTGTATGGCATTCCACGTATATATATGTGATCACCTTTATTTTAGAAATTTAGAAAGATATTGATCTTGCAAGATTGTTTCTATCTCTTGTGTCGGTCCCCATACCTCGTTCACCCCCTCATAATGGTATTAGTCCCATCCTCTTCGAAAAAAGGATGCAAGTATTTGCATAAGATCTATTTCTATTGTTATTAACGACAACTTTACGTATTCAATCTTCAATTTATTTTTTTGAGTATTTAATTCTAAATCTATCCACAGTCTATTATTGTCAATATCAATGTCTTGTACATATTTGTGTCTTAGTTATTTTCTTTAAATTTTAGAAAAAAAGTATCTGAGTAGTTTTTCATAGATCTTAGAATAATTACTTTTGAGTCTCTATTTTCCTAAAACAAAAAAAATATGTTGTTAAAGTCTTTACCATCCTCTTCCAACACTTGTCACATCTATATCTAGTACGCGCAAATTCTTAGCAAAAAGAAGTATGTCTTCCACTCTCAGTAAACCTCTATCATGTAAATATGACTACCTCTATGAAGTAGATATGTTACTACAACAAAATAAAATATCTTCCACATATCTACCTCTGTTAAACTTATACTCAACTTTCGTAAAAAAAGGCATGTAATATATGGCAGTAAATCTGCCGTATGGTCCAACAAAAGCCAAAGGGAGTTAAGGAATATATTTTTCATCAAAGCTACACAAAAACCCTATTATTGGAACTTCAATGGAATAGATCATCACACTATAGATGTTGGAGGATTTTGCCCAATAGTTTAAAAGCCAAGGCTTCAACTATATCCATTCGGTGACATTAAAGTTACATTGACATATCACCAAAGATAATCTAGCTCTTTGTAGTGCATCTTTCCATTCTCAATACTAGACACAATGAGTACCAACATGTGATCTTGGATAGGTTGGAGATCACCAAGGAAACTGAACAATCATTGTCACAATATTTCCAAAATCCAATATTTCCTTGTTTAATTCATATCTAATAGAGGTGTTAAAGATCTCGGTCCAAATCTTTGGAGCTCCTCTCGCAAGAGGTTCTATAACATAAAATCTCTAGTACTAGATAACTTGGTTAGCTCATAATCATGCTATGGACCTATCTCTTCCCGGTGAAAAAAAATGTCTTTTTATAAAATGTAGATACCTCCAATGGAACAACCTAGTGCACCTAGAATTCAGGGTTGATATACAGGGAATAACTTGTCAAAATTCTTCAAGATTCATGGGTCACTAACTACCAAAAGTTGAGATACCATCCTCAATTTCTCCTATCCACTAAATCCACTCTTAGTAAAAAGATTGAAAACATTGTTGCTATAAGCTTTGACAATTTCTATCTTAAGAATCCCCATAAAATAACTTTCTCTATCTATACAAACCCTCAAATGCTCTTCTATAGGAGGAGAACTCTAAGACCATAAAAATGGTGTCTCTCAAGCTTCATGAGCGAACATGATTGGATAAAATAATTTACTCATGAAAGTCATAGTGTGCAGTGGAATAAATGTCCTTTAAAAAGACACTATTCATGAAATGTTTATTGTTACTTCAAAGGGTGTCGGTATGATAACATGTAATGGGATGAATATTATCATGCCAAAAAAGATTGGAAAATAATAAAGATAGAGCAAACTCCAAAAGGAAATTTAGAAAGAGGTATGATGAAGGAAACTAAGACATTGGTTCTTTTAGTCATCTAAAAAAGTAAAATTCCTTGTATCATACATACCAAAAAATTTCCCACTAAATAAAGACTTAATAGCGAGAGTGCAAATAGTTACAATCAAATGGAATTTTGACTCAAGCATGTCAACTTATATGATATGCAAATTCCGTCAAAATTAATCAAGTGGAGGTCTTGATAATCTCCAATAGCACCTCCAAATAGACCCTTCTGATTTAACGACGGTATCATCTTACTTATGATTTCCAACTTAGCAACGAGGGAAAGCAGAAGAGAGATTACAACACCAGTAGACCAACTGTATCTAAGTTAAGATTATCATCATCTTCTAGATCATCATAAAGAACAAATGGGGTCAGGGAAGGGTAAACTGTATGTAATCCATACCACTATCTCAAACAAAGATGAGTGATGGTTTGTGATAGACCCCCAACTCAGGACAAATAATAATTTAAAAAAACATAAAACTATAAACAAAATGGGATAAAAAGCCAATGGATAATTAAAAAAATAAGACACCCATCAAGTAATACTATATGTAATCTATCTAAAAATCACAAACATCACTAAAGCACCACAAACAAGAACTACAAGACACGCACATAACATTATAACTACAGGTAAATCTGCAAATAAAGAATTCCTTCCTACTAACAAGAACACACTCCTATCCATTAACCATCTACCCAAATTTTTTCCTTCACTCCATTCTATTTAAGGAAATGTTATCAATAAGCTATAACTATTACATATCCTATTTGATTACCTCCCTTCAATATTTCTTCGACCTACCTCTATCCCAACTGAAGCTACTAATAGACATCCTTTCTTACCTCCGTACTAGGTATCCATGCACATCCTAATGATATGAACTAATTATTTTAATATTTCTTCCTACATCTTTCTTTAACCAAAGCCACTCTCACTTACTATTGAATAAACTTATTTCTAACTCTATCTCTCTTAGTAAGTTCATACATCAATCACAGCATCCTCATCTCTGTCACCTTTAACTTTTGAATGTGGGAGTTCTTGACTAGCTTATACTCTTCTTTATACAACATACCCAATTAGATTGCTACTATATATAGTTTCCTTTAAGTTTAGAATGAATCATCTTACTACACAAGAATCTTGATGCAAGCCTCAATTTCAACCACTCTACACCCATATGGTATGTGAGATCCTCAGCAATATCTTTATTCCCCTAAATTATAGATACATGATAACTGAAACTATCTCTTTTCCAAATGTCCTAGGAATCCAACTTCATTACCACATAAGCCTCATTCTTCAAATTACTACATTTTTACTCTAAATATTCTATCTTGGTCATGCTCAACACCCTTTAAACTTTAGTATTTTTTCAAAGCCTCAAACTTATCATTGACTCCTCCCTAGGTCTTACCATTTAGAACTATATTATAATAAAATAACATACACTAAGGCACCACTTCATAAAAATGTTTCATTAATACATCTATCACTAAGGAACATAAAAACTAACTAAGAGTGAATCCCTATTGTAACCCTATCAAAATAAGAAAGTGATCAAAATCTTTTTGCACTGTCTTTAAATGAGTCTTTTCTCAATCATACATATCCTGATTCATCCTAGTTTACACCATAGGAACAACACTAGCCTCTAACCACCTTCACAAAATCATGATTGATGAAATACATGTGCAAGTCTATCTTCCTCTCCATATATTGCTCCACTAATCTCCTTAAATGATGAATGTTCTTAATAGTCAAGAAACAAGGCACAAATCTGAACTGATACTAAAAATTAGTTACGATCTTCCTCAACCTCAACTCCACCACCCTTTTCCAAACTTTATAGTGTGACAAAATAACTTAATACACCTATAGTTATTGAAAATCCAAATGTCAATCTTATTCTTGTAAAATAGAATCATCGTGCTCCATTTCCAAGCTCCAGGAATCATTGTCATCCTACCATACCTGCCCAACCAATGCTTTTCAAAAAATGCACTATAATTTTAACTATCCCGGTTGCCCTACCCCTACGCATCCTATTAATACCACTTTTGATCACTTTAACCTATATATACCTATAATAATAGTAGTTTTGACACCTAGTTCTTGCATATTAACCCTTATACTTAATTTCAAATTAGATATTCCCGGATAAAGCTTAAGCTATTAGACAAGGTTTGGTAGCCTCATATCCCTGATATTAATCTTTTTCCTATTCTTGATGTATTTGGTCAATAAAGTAATCATTGAGGTGTGTTCTAAATTTTGTAACTATGAAAAAACAATCAATACAAAAAGAAAAAAATGCAAGTATAAACACCATTAAAATTCACTAAGTACCTAACCAACTTCATTACTTCATTATGGTTCCCACAACCCTAGTTATAAGATTTAACTACTCATGTTGGCAAGATCACAACTAGAATTTATAGAAGATGCTATAACTATGAACTTTCAAATTTATTAGAAGAAATTTGAATTATTAATGAACAATCAATTATCAAGAATTAATGGATGTTAGTGTTAAATAACTAAGAGAGTTTATGTTAGCAACTAATACAATAAGTAATAATATATGTAGGGTGCATAATCTATAAATAAAAAATAACAGAAGCATTTAAAGATAAAACAAAACCTATCCTTAACGATCTAGGAAAATAGGCCAATCACCATTGCATGACTTACACTTTCAAAGTATGATTCATGGTCTAGAATCCACGACTCATGGTTTTTAATTTGCTAATGGTCTTTAATTATGAGTCATACTATGACACGTGTTCCCCGAGTTTAGATTACACCATTTTAGATCATTTTTTTCATGACTCTTTGTATGAGCGAAGATGACTCATTGATAGAATTCATAGATCATCGATTGGCTCATACTCTTGGAGCTCATTTCACATTGTTTGAACTTCATTCTATGATTCAACGCATGGATCATACTATCATTTAAGGAATCATTAGGTGAATTGTGGTATCAGTATCAAACTTTAACTTATCTAATCCTTATACTTTCCTAAATCCATAGAATATAAATAAAAAATAACAAGTAACACTAGATTAAAAAATTAAAATAACTACACTACTACTTCTTGGGTTACCTCCCATGTAGCTCCTAATTTTCCATGATGACACAACTTAAGTCATAACCCTCAAGATTATTGCAACCTGTTTCTCCATCTATGATTGAGATTTCATCTATTCTTTTCTCAAGGGGGCTACTTTCTCTATTCAATCTAATCTTTTTATCCTGTTCCAAGTCAAAATTTTGTCATTTAAACACATGCTCATTCTTTCTTAAAAACTTTAGTAATTATTATTTCTAAACCTCAAACATGGGACATTTAAATCTTAAATTCTTTTATTCCTACATTCATTAACCTTACCTATATTTTTACCACCACTAGGATCACGCAAAAATTTATATAGTGTGAAGCTATGAAAAGTGACTAGTACACTTAGAAAGACATGTCCTTATCCTGAAATATATCCATCAAATCTTCCTTCTAAGTATCGATCAGTGCTCACTCCATCAGTAGTAAGAAATGAGCATACCAAATAATTTATAGATTCTCACCTACTTCAAAGTCAAGAATACAAAAGTTAATATTAATCAGTAACTTACCCATATTGATGAGAACGTACTTAATTACTCTTCTAGCATGGCAAGGCTTTACATTACTAAGACAAGTTTCTTGAACATAGTAGAAGCACCAAGTTGATTATAGCCACCAAATCACAAATGCCCTCACATCACTTTTCCTAATATGTATATGAAGGAAAAATTCCTAAGGTATTTGAGCTTTCGAAGAATCTTACTCAAGACCCTTGAACTGCTCTCCTCAATGAGTTCCACAATCTTAAACTCTATGTGTTGCATATTTAGGTATGTTCCTCAAAGCATTAAGAAAGGAAATGTTGATATAGAGTTTCTTGAAGATATATAGGAACTTCTTAAAATTTTCATCATGCTTTATTTTCTAGAATATCTATGGAAATGATGGAGGAGGTTTAGTTGCAATATCTGTCCATTCAATGATATTTTTCCCTCCTATATAAGCTTTGGCGTACGAGTTTGTGTTTGATCAACCTTTGTGTAAAAGATGATGGATGCTTATAGTTGGCCTGTTAACTGCCTTTATCTTTAAGAACTCAATATTAGGAACTTAACACCCTTGGGTGGCTTAATATACCTCAATAAAGCACCTTGAGGACTGTTGTAAAGTGATGCATTAGGTTGTTCCATCTGATTCAACAAAATATCTTAAGGCCTAATTTTGAGGCTCCAAATTAGTTCTATTACTCTTGTGAGCTACATGTAGAACTCACAAGAACTTGTGACTTAGCAATATACATTGTTCGGTTATTGTGCAGTGTTAAGCAAGTGTATAACCAACCAATTGATTTGTTTGTTTTTGTAATTCTATGACTACTAATTAAACAAGTTTTGTTTTCCCTTGAAAATAATATAAATTCTATGAATAGTACTAGTGAGGTTAATATCAGTAAATGTGTTGGTGGTTAGTGAACTTATCATGATAAAAGTATGATATGAACATGATTGTTGATTTAAGTAAGATAATTTGAGTCTTGAGAAGATATTGGGATGATAATTTGAGTCTTGATAAGATATTGGGATGGTGCATTAAGGGATGTGACTTGGTGCTAAACTGTTATATGAGATTGTCATGATTGATTATGTGGATTTATACATAGTGTTTCATGGACTAGTCTTAGTCGATTGATGATGCTAATGAATATGTGTGGATTATTAATACTACTTTTGTTACATCATCTTGGGACCTAGGTGTGTTACAGGTTGATTAAGGTTTCTTAATTAAAGTGACGAGTGTCTAGCATCAACTTTTGCATTCTTCTACTCAGGAAAACTTGCATATTTTATTTTGTGTTCTTACTTAATAATTTGAAGTTCCTATATATGTCTAAACTAGGTCCTTCGTAAATGTTATCTCTGCTACGTTGAAAGCCTGTAGGTTAGGCGATTGCTATCATGAATATGTATCTAAATTAAAATGCTTGTAATATGTAAGGCTGTTTTGAGTTATTCAGCATGATTAATGATTGGGTGGTGAAGGGTTCTCCTATCTATTAAGAATATAATATGTGCCTATATGATCTCGTCATTTGGATCATGACTTATGCCCCTACGCGTGAATATAATTAAGAGTCATCCTGTAGAAATAATTCAGTTATCAAACTTAGAGTTGTGTATATATTCTTAATTCTCATTCCTAACCAAAATAGATAGTTATCTAATGCGGACATATGTCCAATTTGTTCTCAGATTTTCTCTCAATGAATCCTATCTCTACTATAACTATTCTTCACTACTATGTATTCTAGTTTTAGTAAAAGTAAACATAGTATTATTACAATTATATCCAACTATAAGTTGCTTCGTTAAAGAATATTTTTCTTTGAAAGGACATAAAAGTCTACTAATATTTTAAAGATATTTTCATTTTTCAAAAGTTAAAATTTTAACATTCTTACTTTTATAATATATAGACAAACATACATAAATAACTAATATTTAAAGTAAAAAAAATTAGTCCTAAAATTTTAAAAGTAAATAAATACGTGTAAAAAAAGTTCCTATTTTATGCTTGATAATCAGGTAAATAATTGAAAAGTTTAGCATAATAAAAAGTTTGAATTTCCTATTTAATAAGATTTAAATAAAAACAATTGATTCCATCTTAGAAAGATTTTTTTAATAGTAGCTAAACATATATCATTAAATATCTATTTTATAATAGTAGGAAACTAATTAATGAAAATTATACTTATATATATATATATAGACACACACATACATGTATATATAAACTAAAAGGTTTAATTGAGCCACCTTATAAGAAATGAAAAATATTTAGAAATAGATGGTTAGCCCATAATGATAAAATAGGCCCAAAAATCAATGAACAAAAATGAAAAACAAAATATTAATAAAATAAATTAGCATTATCGTCTTCTTCGTTGCCTTCCTCACAAATATCTGGCTTAGGATAGCCAATCCAGAGAAACCTTCTAATGTAGCATAGTATTTTGTCTCTTCATCACTCTCTAATCTTGCATTGAAAGATTGACAATCATAATCCAAAATTTGAGGTCATGATGTCACCTATCACGCTCCAACCTTGGTAGGTATGTCCAACTCCAATAGAGAATATATAAAAATTAAAAAGATACATAATAGATAAAATAAGATACTTTAGAATAAAGTCAAGTAAAATGATAACAAGAAAAATAGTTTTATAATACAACTCAAATTCGGAATGATCTATGTCATGAGAACAACTCTAAAACTGACATAAAGTATGAATATATAGTATTTACCTCAAAAATAAAGTAAAGACATAAAAGTATTATATAATGTCGGGAAGAGGATTTGATGGTGAGCACTCCCCAACTTCAAAATCCCAAACTTTCACAAAATCTCGATTTGCATATAGCACTCAACTAGGATCTACACCAAAAGGGTGCAGAATTAAGAGTGAGTATGATCTATTTGTACACAGTAGGTAGATAACTAAACATGCAAAATAATACTATAAAAGATACATCTACCCTACATACAGAAAACCCCGACAACTCATGTTTTACTACTCCATAGTTCAATCTCAACACTAGTATAAGAATATTAACAACACATATAAATAAGTCCAATTACCAAATAAGAGATAAAAGGCAGTGCAAATCATGTACACCCTCTAAGCCTAAGCTTCTAGAAGAGGACCTATGCGGGTTGTAACCCATATACTAGTCACATTCTCATAAATCAACCTTGTTGGTACTTTTGTCGACTTAGTCATTTAATAAAATAATACATTTATTTTACAAAGAAGTCTAATCTATACAATAACATTTTTTCTATGAAAAGGTGATGAATAAATATACATAATCATAGCAATATTAACAACATACAAAAATCAGCTCAACAATAGTATCTATGAACTCAAATCACCGAAATTGCAATAAATCATGATTTAAATCCCTCATGAAAAAATTTAATGTCCCGAGTCTGTAACCCAGATGCTACACGGTGCTTACAATCCTGAAGAACCACAATCTAATCCATGACTGATATCTACTGTGAACACTAAATAATATACTGTAATAAATACAGAAAAATAAGAAAAAATTCCATAAGGTTCAAAATCTATAAATACTGATAAAATATAGCATCTTCAATAATAATTATCTATAAAGCTGAATATATGTCTGAAAACTAGTCTAAAAAGCATCTTGATAGGATAATACCTCAACTAACTCCGCCTACTGAAACACTAAGTCTACTATAATAATGAAATAAAGGAATGTCTTTGATAGATGAGGAGTCACTACTAAAGCTGATACTGCTGGCTGAATCTAAATCTGCCTATGCGCGGTAGGGAAACTGAGCATCTGAACTATGATATGACACATCATGGCGCAACGAAAGAGTATGTGTCAGCACGTTGAATGTGCTGGTATGCTAGATGAGGTAAGACTAAATATAAGGGTTAATATCCAAGAATAATAACTGACTGAATGATACAGAGTAACTGAACATAAGAGTATATGGATAACTGAAACTGCTGTAAATACTGAGTATGCAATACTGTGCATATACATATACTATAACTAAGCTTTTTTGAAGATAGTACAGAGTTCTAAAACTGAGGAACTGATAATCTAACATTAATGATGCTTATTGACTGTATTTGATAGTCCTGATTCTGTAGAACTGAATTGAGTTATAATTTGAAGATTGAAACTGAGACTATGGGAGGTAATCATCTAATCGACATACCCCTTTTCTGAATAGATTTAGGATCAAACCTGTAACCCCAGTTAGAAGAGTGTTAGCACTGTGCCATGGGTAAAGACACTGAAAAGTCACCCTCAACTGGAAAGTTCCCTAAATGAGAATGGTGGTACCCTCTACTAGCAGGTAAAGCACCTCATCAACCCTTAACTGGCAGGTTGATGTCTCAACCTACGCAGGCTATGTAGTTCTAAAATGTAAGGATTGCTTCTAAGGATCACACCCTCTACTGAAAAGTGAGCCCCCATTCTTGGGTTTACTCGGTGCTGAATCCTACTCCGAACTGAAAGACGCTAAATGTATTATACTGAAATGGATTGGACTGATACTAAGTTTACTGAGTTTTCTTGAGTTATGTAATTGAGTGAATTTTTCTGACATCTGAAGCTGGCTGAGAGTACTACTAATCATGACATGACTGATACTATTTTGTAACTGACACTGGCTCTAGGTAAACAGCTAAATTATTGGGTATTAAATACCCCCAAGGATCGATAGCATAAAAAGTAGAGCATAGCGTAATGTTGAATAAAATAAACTTTTATCCCTTGTTCATAATTCATCCATATAGACATTTTATCAAATACTTGTAGGGCATAAGCTTGTACACATACTAGCATGTCATAATTGCATCACTTAATTCACATGGACATTTTATCAAACACTTAGGGAGCAAAATTTAATGCACATAATCATGGATAACTTATAAACATGGTAACTACAGTGCCCAAACTTGCAATTTCATGGGTTTCACACGCAACTCATATAATTCCCCCAAAATTAGATTACATCATAGATACATTAATGACTTTGTAAATTCAAGGGTTTATCAAGATAATCACATATGCATCACACATGCTATTCAATTTCATGAAACTTGCACATAAACCAAGGATTGGAACCTAACTAATATCATGAACATGAATTCAATTTAATTCAAACATGGAAATCATAAATCATAAATCTTGAAGTTTAAAAAATGTATTCTTGCACTCTATGGGTGAAAGGGACCCATATATGAACACCTAATATACCTTAATTTGGGTGTTTCTTGAAGTTCTTGGTGAAATTCTAAGTCTTGATCTTGATTTATTAAAGCTAGGGTTTATTTTCTTGAGAAAGAATGCCTTGATTTTGGGGGAAAAGTTGAATAATGAATGATTTAAAATGTTTTTAGGAACAAAATCTTACATCTGGGTGCATTAAAAATTATGGGAAAAGACCTATTTAACCCTGGACGTCATTTAAAATTTTCATTAAAAATTTCTGATCTGGGTCCCTTGCATGACGCACCATGATTGCGTCGGGCCACTGGAAAATGACAATTGGGAATTGAGGGCTTGGCGCGACGCAGTGGAATCACTATGCCCTTTTGATTTCAAATTTTAACCTTGGAGCGATGCGCCATGGTCGCGTTTCCTTACTAGTATTGGACAATTATGAATTTGGCAAGTGTCACAATGCAATAGTATCTCGAAGCTTCACTGGAAATTGCCAAATGCTATTTGGCCTAGTTCTGCAACGCGTCGGAGTGCCATTCGGCACACTGTTTTACATAAATGGACATAATTCTTTGCTTGGGTGTCAGATTTCGGCGAGTTTTATATCGTTGGAAAGCTAACAAAATTTCATACACAATGGCAGGATATAAATAGAAAAATACTAAGTATTTCAAAAATTTATATTCAATAACTCATGTACTGAGAGTTAATTTAGGCTAGGAAAATACGGGGAATTAAAATATCTCCCCCTTGTGAACATTCATCCTTGAATGAGACTAATTATGCAGAGAAACACTGATAGACTGAGTTTACATGCTGTATATGCACAACTAAAACATGTCTACATGACTGAACTACTGACAAGATGAGTTTCCATACTGAACATGCATATCTAATGAATGGATTATGTGACTAAAGTTACTGATAAGATGTGTTTCCATACTGAACATACATATCTGATGCATGAGTACATGACTGAACTGATTCATGAATGCATAACTGAATATGCAACGGTGACTGATATCAAGATTATAACTATAACCAAATATGGAATTAAATAATTCTATGAAAGATGTTTACCTTAAGCTAGATCTGAATTTACAAAACAGAGATAAGGATACTTGGTCCGCATATATGCTCCTATTTCCCAAGTAGCTCCCTGAACATATTGATTCTGCCAATGAAATTTGACTAAGGGAACTTCTTTGTTCCATAGTCTGTGAATCATATGATCAAGGCTTTGGACTGGAACCTCTTCGAAAGAGAGATTATTCTGAATTTCTACGCCCTCTAAGGGAACTATGACTTCTGGGTTACCAATGCATTTCCTTAGTAAGGAGACATGGAATACTGGGTGTACTGAAGCCAGATTTTAAGGCAACTCAAGCTCATAAGATACCATTCGGAAACAACTGAGAATTTTTTGTGAGGACTGATATATTAGGGACTGAGATTTTCCTCTTTACCGAACCTTTTTACCCCCTTCATAGGAGAGATTTTCCAGAGTAGGCAATCACTGATCTCAAACTCAGTCATTTACTAAACACGCATGAATGAAATCAAGAGAATATAACTGAGTCTAAAATGCATGAACAAAATCAGGAGAACATAACTGAGTCTAAAATATGATACATGAATTGAATATGATGAACTGGACTAACTTTCTGGAATACATACCATGACATGGAAATGGTCTTATGGTTGAGATTGGAATGAGAGGTTCAACTTATGAGTACCCCCTACGCCAAACTAGATACATTTTATGAATAGAAACTGGAAGGTTTAGGACATGAAAGCTCAAGGGTTACAACGCATCTCCCTCTTGGGACATTATGTCCCTCGAAGAATGCTGAAATGGTTGAGATACTAAGAAAAAGCTGAGACTATGCACGGGGTACCTACAAACTTAATCATGACTGAATATCTGGGATATGAAACTTGGGCATAATACATGAACTAGTCTAAACTCACAACTACTAGGATGCTCCATCTTTGAATGGTCATATTCATGAAACTTCGGATAGTATAAATAGCTGGAAAGATGGGAAAACATATGAACTTGTCCACCTAAATGCTAAACTAAATTGCTAGTTATATGGACTAACTCATGTTGAAAACATATACTCAACTGGAGCATTCCTTTGACACTCTTTCTATAAGTTTCTAATTACTATATAGAGCAAGGAACCCCAACATGGTCTGAATAAGATATCTGAATAAGAAATCACAACATGGCTCCACTTTGGTAATATGGAGCAAGGCCTACGAAACATCATCTAAGACAGGGTTACTAAGCCTCATGCACTGCAACTACTAACTTGCAATCTTAGCCATATTTCTTAACTATTCCCTCAACTAAATTCTCGACTTCAAAACCGCATTTAACTTGAGGCTATGAGAGCATTCACATGGGCACTAATAACTCAACCTACTAAAGTCTGAGCTGGACCAAATTCTACAACTATATTAAAGCCTACTCAAATCTCTGAAATATATTTAATCACTACACGTCAACATGACATTCAAGCCTATCTTCATAACTATGGCCTAGTGTAAAACAAGAATGTAACAATAATATGAAATATTTACTCTCTCCCATCTAAGCAACTGATCATCACCACATTATTCCACAGGGAGCGTTCATTGAAGGGTTAAAACATGATGACCTAAAGCATGAATGGACACTCTATTGAACTTGACACTTGACTGAAGCATAAGGAATATAACATCAACATCATGGATTTACCAAGAGGTCTAAATAGAGGATATAAATGGCATAGTCTGAATTTAACTTATCATTAGGAGTGTAGCATGAGTCATGGGAAATAAGCATACAGTAAAGCATGACATGAGTACATGAGTCATGAGCTGCATAACCTGAGTTTGGAGTTTTCGTGTTCATGGGACATGATTTATAATATTGAGTGAACTGGAACTCCTTATACTAGTAACTGGTATCATACATGATTCTCTGTAATGTGCACGAATATAAGCTATGACCATAAAGCTGACATGTAAGGCATAAGTAACTATCATGATGACTAAAAACCTTTACACTGATATAAGAGTAGGTTGGGAATCATCCTCCCACACTACCATTTTACACATACTGGAACTACTACTAGAATCTGAGAGCCTAACTTGATTACTTGTTCTATCATCTTCCCCTTAGCTTAAAAATATTATCCTAGGACTATAATTAACTTAATAAACTCTAAGTCAAACTGAAATCACTTTACTCTAGAGCTTCAGATATAACAATACTCATGAACACTAAAATCATTCTAAAGGACTACACTAGATAATGGAAGGTCCACTGCAAGTACTTCCTTTTGATACAAAATTCTTAGATTTATATTGCCCTAATAATCATCATATAGAAACCTCAACACTGATTATCTTATAATTCTCAACTCCTCTTTTTACTAGTTCAATCTAGAGATTCAAACTTAGATTAACTGAAGCTGAGATACTACCCCTTCATTCAAGGACTCGATCATTTGGAAACTGAAAATGAACTATTTTATTTCTACAATCAACTAAGGAATTGCATGAATAGAGCCAATCTATGTCGAGAATTATATCAAAATCTATCATCTCTAATTCTACTTAGTCTGTTGAAGTGACTTCCTGAGATATCATAATTGGATAGTTTTTGTATACCCATTGGGCTATGTTAAACTGACCTACTAAGGTAAAGACTGCGAAGGGTTCTGTTAATATTTTTGTTTTGTCTTTAAAGTCTTCTTCTATGTAAGGAGTTACAAAAGATAAGGAATCTCCTGGATATAATAAGGCATAAGAATGTAATGGAAAATCTATAATGTACCAGTGACCATATTAAGAGGAATTTCCTGATCTTGTTTGGACTTAAGTGCATAAAGCATATTTAGGTGTTGCCCACTAGTGGCACTAGAAGCAGCACCCTACTGATTTGGGCGACCGAACTAACCAAAGGGATGGTTGGATTGACCCTGTTGGTGCAAATCCCTTCCCCTCTGAGCCAATACTCTAAACTCCCATATCCTATGGCCTGACTTACCACTTTCAAAATAGACATCACTTCCAGCTCTACACACTCCTTTATGGTTCTTACCACATTCTCTGCAAAGTGGATAGGTATGACCACTGCTCTCACTACCCTAGGTTTTATAGCCTGGTGCCCCTACCCGATAGTCATTTCTAGACTTTGGTACTAGCGTGCTGACTAATAGCATAATCGGGGCTGAGAATATCTTATGGGACTGGGAGTGGTTACTAGCCTATGATCTTGGCTTAGAATAATTTGTTCTAGCCCTCTTATTCTCCCTACGCTCCCCACCCTCACTATGCTGATGAAAAGTGAAAAGGCTAGATAGAATAATAGTTTGTAAATTATTCTAAGCAACTACTGAATAATATAAGGTAGTGAAAACATCTCTAAATTCAGCATAAGAGACATGCTTATATAGGGGATCTACCTGAACAGGCAAAGGAGCTGGCAGATTTTCATTACTTCTTCCATTAGCTTCTATAGGTGGCATGTTCTGGAAGCATAAGGAAGAGATGAATTAGACTGAGAGTTTAACCTGAACTTAAGATCACTCGCACTACATGAATACTGAAAGAAGTGAAACTTTTCCTAAGACTTCTCATAGCCTCCTGTCCATAAGTATGGTGAGCTACGCACCCATGCACAAGACTCTACTTGATGCGGGTTTCAAATTTCCTAGGATTATGTTGAACCTGAGGCTGTTATACTAATTTTGTAATGCCCCGAGTCTATACCCCAGACACTACACAATTCTTACAACTTTGAAGGACCACAAGCTAACCCATGACTGATATCTACTGTGAGCACTAAATAATATACTATACTAAATGTAGAAAAATAGGCTGAAATGCCATAGGATACAAAATCTATAAATACTGATAAAATTTAACATCTAAAATAATAATAATATGTAAAGCTGAATACAGTCTGAAAAGCCTCTAATCTGAACTGTCTAAAAGTGGGAGTTGATGGAAAAATCCCCCATGAACTCCTTCTACTGAAATACTAAGTCTACTGATGTGTGAGCTGATGCTAACATATTTGATGCTGTTAACTAAGAATAATTACAAAGTATTAAGCAACTTTTGTTGTTTTTGATTGTTTTATCTTTGATTTTCCAGTAGAAGCTAAGATGCTAGAGAACCAACAAGGATGGAAGCAAAAGAGTTGAAATATAAAGCAAAAAGATGAAAAGTGTGGCTGATGACATTCCTAAAAAGTCGTCAGCCCTGTGACAGGTTATCAGCTTCATCGTCAACCTTAGACAGAGAATGGACCTTAGTTGAGAGTTGTGACTATATTTTGTGATAAGCCGTCAAGGAGCTGTTAGGTCATCAAAATTAGCATCAGCCTAAGGAAAAACATGAGGGCTGAGGTAGAGACATGACGACAATCATGATAAGTCTTTAAGGATCTGACAGGTCATCAAAACTATCATCAGCCTAAGGCAGCGAATACCAAAAGTAAAGAAGAGCTGACGATATTTGTGATAAGTCGTCAGCCTCCTGATAGGGCGTTATGCATGGCCACACCTATATGAGGAATTACTAAACTTTATTATTTTATTTCCATAATTAGGTTGAACCATTTAAAGCATTGTTTCGGGTTTCTTAGGGTTTCTGAACCTGAGTTTTGAGCATATATTTTTTTTATTTTCTCTCTCTAGTTTCTTGGCTTGAAAAAGCAATTACTTTGAAGCAATTTTAATCATTACTTTGGGATTTCTACTTTGATCTAATATGAGAAACACTTATTGCTATTCATCTTGCTATAAGTTCATCTTTCAAATTATGAATTCAACTTGTTGTATCGATTATTACATTATGAGTAGCTAAATCCCTTAACCTGAATTATGGGATCTATAGATTAGGTCTTGGTAAGTTGATATGTGTTCAAGATTCTAAAGGTAATAGGACTCCTTGATAATTTTGAGATTTTAATTATTGTCTATTGGTTGCAAACGATAGATAGCACTTCCTTTGATTTCCTTGAGATAAGAAATCAACTAAGTAAGAAGTAAATTATTGACAGAGACTTGGAAGCTACCAACCTTCCATTTAATAATTAACACTGTAACAAAGTTAATTAACCTGAGGTAAAGTCTGGTCATTGAATATAAATTCCCTATGTCCGAGAGCATTAGGTAATTAAATGCTTAAGTAGGTCGACAGACATTTAGGGATAACTTTGATAAAGACAATCTATTGTTTCTACCTATCATGAGAATCTTGAGTCACTATTTGTATCTGTCAAGTACTAAAAGCCATAGTGAACATAATTCTGGTTTTCGATAAACTCTTTATTACAAACACTGAAACCAAAGTTACCAATAATTATTTGTTGATCATCAAAAAAATCCCTTTTTATATTTTCTTATTATTATTATTTTGAATTCAATTAGTATCTACAGTTTCAAACTAGTTTACTCGCCACCCACATTATTCTCTGTGGATTCGACCCCAACTCCAAAGTTGGATAAATATATTGACGACGATCGCCTTGCACTAAATTGACGTGTAAGTTGAGCGTTATAAAAAATGGCGTCGTTGCTGGGGAACAATTTGGTTTATTGAGTTGGTTTGTAATTTTAGTTTCCTTTCTTGAATTCAAACTTGTAAATATTTGTTTAGTTTATTATTTTTTATTTATTTATTTTCTTTTATTTTTATTTTTCTCACACCTTTCTTGAGATGTCTACCTGGATAGATAGTTTTTTGAGTGATTACGATTCTTATGATGATTCTTGTTATTATTGTGGGGGACCATATTTTGAGGCTTATTGTCCAAATTTACCTGGAAGTGAATGGATGGGACCTTCACAATATGATTTGGATATTGTCCTACTTATTGTAACTTGGTATTTGGCTTGTGGTCAAAGTGATCATACTGAATATATATGTTTTGTCATGATTCAAGCAAACAAATTAATGAAATGGATCTTAGAGAATCAATAACAGCTGTGGGCAAATCTAAAAGAGTTACCACTCCCACCATGTTTACAGTGGCTAAATAAGGAAGAATATGAGGTGGACATTTGCCAATTTGAGGAGAAAACTAAATAATCACAACCACTTGATTGTCATCTTGATCTTGAGACCGACATTGAGAAGGTGAATAACAGTGAGTGTGTAGTAGATAGTGTAAATTTTGAAGTAGAATTAGTTGGGCCACACTCAAAGCATTTTTCCACATTATGTTTAGATGATATCTTGTCTGTGGAATCATCTAAAATAGTGGAAGAGTGTGAAGATGAGGAAAAAAAATATTATATTCTTTATTTTACACTTGATAAGCAATATAAAAATACATCTATTTATATACTACCCCCTATGATCGAGGCAAGAAGATGAACTCTAAGTTGGAGGTAAAATTCAAATCGTCTAAGAAGAGGGATAAAGTATTATGCAGTTTTAAGGAATCTTGATAAATTCTGTGTAGTCAAGATAACCTAGTCCTTCCGCACACTAAATTAGGGACTTCTTGGGAGGCAACCCAAGGTATTTTATTATTTGTATTTGTGTTATGTGATTGACATTAGATCTTTGCACCCATGGTGCCAAAGGTATGTTTTTGACTCTCTTGTTTTGGTTTGACGCATTGTGGATAATGTATGATTATAAGTTGAGGGTGGGACTACTTGTGGGTGATGATGACCTCTTGGGGTTTTTGTTGCCATGCCTCTTTTCCACGGAATCTTGTTCCTAGTAGAGCCGGCATATTTAGGCGTGTTGTTATAGTTTGTAAAATATTGTAGTATTCTAGAAGAAATACAAGTACCTTAGGAAGTTAATATGTTTTTGTAATTTTTGAGCACCTCTCCAATGGACTAAGTATTTAACTGTGTGAATTACATCTTATTGTGACCATTGTGTATCTTTTTATGGCATTAGTTTTAGTGACACACTAATCATTTCTAAACAACTGCTTGAACTGAATGAGTAGTAGCTTGTGATATACTTATGAGCCAAGTGCGTGTGAGATCTTACTCAGTTCCCGTCATAAGCTGAAATCCAAAACTTTCACGGTTAGTCTTACCTTGGTTGAAGATAGGGGTTAGGAAAGGATCATAGGCCATTTTAATATTAGCTCACTTTTAGCCCAAATAACCTTCCCTGTATGTAGAATATCTCTTGATCCCTACTTTGAGCCTGATTAGCCTATTTCTTTTTATGAGACCTGTCACTTTTCCAGTTTCTATCATAATAAACCTGTTTTGGCCCTGGTCCTCCTTGGACATTGTGCACCCTGACTTAGGCAAATGGCCTAAGTTGAGGGTGGCTATTATAGGGGTGCATGATGTAAAATGAGTAGGAAGAAAGGTAGAGTAAAAGAAAAGAATAAAAAGTTGAGTAGGGTAGAAAACAGCAAGAAAAAAAAAGTTGTGAAAAAAATTGATTATAGAAAAGACTGCACCAATCCTGAATAAGTATGATCAAGATAATAGATGAATAGAAAAAGGCTAATGAGTAAAATTCCAAAAAGCTAGTATAGTGTCAAGGAGGCTTAGTCACTTTAAATATCATCGAGTATCATACCAGCCCCTAACATACATCACTAGCCTAAGAGAACACCTATAGTGATCCTAGCTGGCCTATCTGAAGATCTGGGTATTGAAAATAAGGGCAAGCCAATGGTATTCAGTATACATTGATTAGAACTTCATTCTGAGAGTAAGTGTCTGGTGATTGTCCCCATGGTTAAATATATAATGTCTGATATAAGTGAAGTGGGACTTCTTTGTAGTGAGGGTACACTAGATACATTGCTAGTTGCTGACTTGTTTGGATAGTGTAAACATGATGCATGCATGGTTGTGTTGCTCAGTTGGTGCTATATCTTGATTTCTATGTATTTCATTGTTGTTCTTCAATAATATACACAGTTGTTCTTATATTTACTGACCTTGGAGATGGTGAAGATGTTTGAGATGATATAGATGATTGACTGCCAAATCTACTTTGTATTCTCTTAGTTGTGTTTGAGTTGCTTCACGACAAGCAATTGTTTTAAGTTGAAGGTATTGATGTGTGAGCTGATGCTAACTTAAGAAAATTTTGTCATTTCTGATTGTTTTAACTTTGATTTTGCAGTAGAAGCTAAGATGCTAGAGAACCAACAAGGATGAAACCAAAAAAGTTGAAATCTGAAGCGAAAAGAAGAGTAGTATGGCTGACGACATTCCTGATAAGTCGTCAGCCCTATGATAAGTTATCAGCTTCATTGTCAGCCTTAGACAGAGAATGGACCTGATTTGAGAGTTGTGATAACATTTTGTGATAAGTCGTCAAGGAGCTAATAGGTAATAAAAATTGGCGTCAGCCTAAGGCAGAACATAAGGGTTGAGGTAGAGATGTGAAGACATTTGTGATAAGTTGTCAAGGAGCTTATAGGTCGTCAAAACCATCATCAGCCTAAGGCAGTGAATACCAAAAAAAAAGAGAAGCTGATGACATTTGTGACAAGTCGTCAGCCTCTTGATAGGGCATCACAGATGGCGTTACCTGTTCGTGGAATTGTTGAACTTTATTATTTTGTTTCCATAATTAGGGTGAACTTTTAAAAAATTATTTAGGGTTTTCTTAGGGGTTCTGAACCTGAGTTTTGAGACATATATTTTTGTTATTTTCTCTCTATAGTTTCTTGGCATAAAAAAACAATTACTTTGAAGAGATTTTAATCAGTGATTTAGGATTTTTACTTTAATCTAATTTGATAAACACTCGTTTCTATTCTTCTTGCTGTAAGTTTATCTTGCAAATTATGAATTCAACTTGTTATATCGATTATTACATTATGAGTGGCTAAATCCCTTTAACCCAAATTATGGGATCTATGGATTAGGTCTTGGTAAGTTACTAAGTGTTGAAAATTCTATTGGTAATAGGACTCCTTAATAATTTCGAGGTTTTAATTGCTGTCTATTGGTTGCAAATGATAGATAGAACCTGCTTTGATTTTCTTGAGATAAGAAATCAACTATAGTAGGAAGTAAATGATTGATAGGAACTTGGAAGCTACCAACCTTCCGTTTAATAATTGATGCTGCAACAAGGTTAATTAACCTGAGGTGAAGTCTGGTCAGTGAATATAAATTCCCTAACTCTGAGAGGATTAGGTAATTAGATGCTGAAGTAGGTTGAGAGGCATTTAGGGAAAACATCGATAAAGATGATCTGTTGTTCTTACCTATCGTGAGAATCTTGAATAACTATTAGCATCTGTGAAGTCCAAAACCTATAGTAAATGTAATTCTGGTTTTCAATAAACTCTTGATTACAAACACTGAAACTAAAGTGACCTATAATTATTTGCTGATCATCAAAAATCCCTTTTTTATCTTTTTGTATTTTTTGTTTGAATTCAACTTGTGGCTACATTTTCAAACTAGTTTAATGCCACACACATTGTTCCCTGTGGATTCGACCCCGACTCAAAATCTAGATAAATATATTAACGACGATCACCTTGCACTAAATTGACGTGTAAGTTGAGCATTATCATTTACTGTAATAATGAAATAAAGTACTATCCTCTATAGATGAGGACTCACTACTAAAGCTAATACTGTTGGCTGAATTAGAATCTATCTATACGCGGTCGGGAATCTAAGCATCTAAACTTATGTTATGAGACATCATAGCACAAAAAAAGTATGTGTCAGTACGTGGAATGTACTTGTATGATAGATGAGGTAAGGATAAATGCAAAGGTTCATATACATAAACAATAGTTGACTAAATGATATAGAGTAACTAAACACAAGAGTACATGGATAATTGAAACTATTGTAAATTGTGAGAATGCAATACTATGCATACACATATACTGTAACTGATCTTTTTTAAAGATAGCACGGAGTTCTAATACTGAGTAATTGATAATATGAGATTTCTAATACTGATTAACTATATCTTACAGTCTTGATTCTTTAGAACTGAACTGAGTTCTAATCTGAAGACTAAAATTGAGACTATGGGAGGTAATCGTCTAACCTACATTCCCCTTTTCTAAATAAATTTGGGGTCCAACTTGTAACCCCAGCTAGAAGAGTATTAGTATCATTCCGTTGGTAAAAACACTAAAGATTCACCCTCTACTAGTAGGTGCCCTAAATAAGAATAGTGGTAAACTTAACTGGTAGGTAAAGCACCTCATCAACCCTCAACTGGTATGTTGATGTCTCAACCTATGCTTACTACACAGTGCTTGAATGCAAGGATTGCTTCTAAGGTTCACATCCTCTACTTGCAGGTGAGCCCCTATCCTTGGGTTCACTTGGTGCTGAATTCTACTCCCAACTGAAAGACATTGAACTGAGTATACTGAACTGAACTGGACTGATACTGGGTTTACTTAGTTTTCCCGAGTTTTGTAATTGAGTATGTTTTATTGAATTCTAAAAGTAGGTGAGAGTACTATTGATCATAACATGACTGATACTATATTTTAAGTGACACTGGCTCTAGGTAAATAATTAAATTTTCGGGTATTAAATACCCCAAGGACTCGATAGCATAAAAAGTATAGCATGGAATAATATTGAATAACATAACAATTTTCAGTGTTTTATAATTTATCTTTAGAGACATTTCATCAAACACTTATAGGGAATAAGCTTGTATATATACTAATATGTCATTATTGCCTCACTTAATTCACATGGACATTCTATCAAACACTTTGGGAGCACAACTTAATGCACATAATCATAGATAGATTTATAAACATAGCAACTACAATGCCCAAACATGCAATTTCATAATTTTTACATGCAACTCATATAATTCCCCCAAATTTCTATTCTATTTTCATAAATCTTACCATAATCATGAATGGAAAACCAAATTAGCATCATAGATACATTAATAACTTTGTAAATTCAAGGGTTTATCAAGATAATCATATATTCATTACAAATGCTATTCAATTTCATGAAACTTGAACTTAACCATGGATTGGAACCCAACTAATATCATGAACACGAATTCAATCTAATTCAAACATGAAAATCATAAATCTTAAACTTGAAGTTTTAAAAATGTATTCTTGGACTCTATGGGTGAAAGGGGCCCATTGATGAATGCCTAATATACCTTAATTTGAGAGTTTCTTGAAGTTTTTGGTTAAATTCTTAGGCTTGACTTGATTTCTTAAAGCTAGGGTTTGTTTTCTTGAGAGAATTCCTTGAGAGAGAATTCTTACTGAATAATATTACTATAATATGCGGAAATTAGGTGAAAAAAAAGCTATAAGGTTCAATACTGAAATAAAATAGAATAAAAAATAGTGACACTGAAACTGAAACATCAATACTAAAAACTGAACAACTGTCTAAAAATACTCTAGTTTGAAAAACCTCGAAACTGTCTGAAATGTGGAGTTGATGGGACAAGTCCCCAACTAACTTTGACTACTAAAAATGAAATAGTAAATTAATTAATCACGTCCTTGAACTATGAGGACTCACAACTAACTTTTTATGCTGAGAGTCTTAACAACTAAGGGTACTTGCGAACCTGTATGTTTGAACCCTTAATATAAGACATCATACTGCTAAAGAAAAGCATGCATCAGTACTTTGAATGCACTGTTATGCTCAGTGAGATAGGCTAAAATGTGTTGGTTCATATGCATGAACAATACTAACTGAATAACATGAGTATGACTAAATGAGAGTACATTCATGAATATGTATAGTGTAACTGAGATCGTGGTAGTACTGAATACTGACCCTTAATATTGATTAACTGATGCCTGAGTTTACTGATACTGTATTACTGATAAGTGTATGACTTTATCTGACATACCTGATTTAGTGAAACTATACTGAGTTCCATACTTCACTGAGTGACATATATGATAGTCTAAAATCTGTAGAACTAAATTGAGTTCTATTTTGAGACTGAGACTAAAACTAAGACTATGAGAGGTAATTATCTGACTGACAATCCCCTCTCTAAACTGATTGGGATCCCGTTGGTACGGAAATGGGATCCCCAATAGCCGGAGACAAAAGATTCATATGAGAAAACATAAGTAAACGGGCCTCTACTTGAGCCTCCAAGGATAAAGGTACATGAACAGCCATTTGATCTCCATCAAAATCGGCATTGAATCCCTTGCAAACTAATGGATGTAAACAAATAGCGCGCCCCTCCACTAAAACGGGCTGGAATGCCTCCTTGTCAGCTTAGATGATTTCAGTTATGCTGGACTCTCTCCTACAGCCTCCTTCTCAGGTCTCGGTTTCTGTGCGGCATGAACCCACTGATCAGTTGGTGGGATAGTAGACGGTGTTTGAAATAACCATTGTTTGCTATTCAATCGAAATTTCATAAGAGAAGAAAGCTTTTAACGTGGGTCGGCGTATAGTCCACTCCATTCTATCTATGACGCATCGGATCAACTGAGAACTTGTAACCCCATTTGGAAGGGTATCAATACCATGCCATGGGTAAAGACAAACGGTGAGTTAGCCCTCTTTGAAAAGAAGTTGTTCCGTCAACCCTCGCTGGGAGAAAACTCAAATAAGATATATCAACCCTAGTCTTACAAGGATATGTCTCAACCTACGCTGGCTACATAGTTCTAGAATGCAAGGATTGCTTCTAAGGACTATACTCTCTACTGGCAGCTGAGCACCCATCCTTGGGTTCCCGGTGCAGAATCCTAATCCCAACTGAATGGACACTGAACTAATTTTTGGTCTATAATAGAATAGATTGAATTGCTACTGATATTACTATTTGACTGAACTGAACTGAGTTCATTAAGTTTTGTGGACTGACGGAATACTACTAAATTCTATTAACTGACTGAGTCTACTAAGGTCTGATCTGAGTACTGTGACTTAATTATGAACACTACTGAGATTTCTTGGGTTTTTGTAACTTTCTGAGTTCTATTGATCGACTCACTACAAAAATTACTTTGTAACTAACACTATCTCTAAGTTAACATCTAAATTTTTGGGTAATCAGGACTCGATAGCATTAAAATAAAGCATCACATGATCTTGCTTAGCATAAACATGCACATAACACTAAACAATAAGTAGACATCATTATACAAATCCACATTGACAATTTCAAGAGTTTTACATGGATCCTCATGATAATACTTATATATCAATTAACCTCACATGAAACGTATCATAAAACATGGATTAGAATCCCAATTAATCATTATAAATATAAACATAATCAAACCCAACATGGAATTTATGAAATCCATAAACTTGAAGTAACAAAATAGTTTCTTGGACTCCAAGGGTGGAAGGGACCCTTGGATGAACACTTTACATATCTTAGTTGATGAATTTCTAAAATTTAATGGTGAGTTCTTGAGTTTTTTATTTGAAATTTGAACACCTAGGGTTCTTGTTCATGGGAAATTTGTGAAGTAATGAATACAATTGCTCTCCAAAGAATTTAATTTCGTGTTTTGGGGCTAAAGGGCCTGGGAAGAGACCTAATTGACCCTGAGGATGTGTCCTTTTAATGCCTATAAACTGTATTACCGACGTGCAGGCCGCCACACTGCATCATTGGCATCGATGCAATATCCAACGCGCTGCGTCGAGTCCATGTCAATTCACTAGAAATTGTACTGAGTTGAGGGAAAAATTATCTGTCGACGCGATAGACCACGCGACACATCAATATCACATCGATTCACTATTTTGGTCATTCTAACATGATCTAAACGAGGTGTAAAGAATCCAAAACTTGTCCGAAAACACTATTGGCATTCCTGATCATTAATTAATTAAAATATCAATATTTAAATGATGTAAAGTTAATGAAATAAGGTTTCCAATTTTTTAAGGCTAAAATGGTAATAAGTCTGAATACTTAGTTAATATATTCCAAGTCTGGGACCCCTTATCAAGCTTAAAGGACTGAATTAAGCTCAAAATTTTATGGGGTCTTACAATATCTCTCCCTTGGAAACATTCATCCTCGAATGAAATTGACTAAGCTGAGGGGGCTAATAGACTAAACTTACTTAGTGAGAATGAACACCTGAAATATGATTATCTAACTGGCATTACTGACATTTTGAATTTCATACTAAACCTGCTTATTTGATGCATGAATACATGACTTAGTTGATTTATGAATGCATGGCTGGGATTCTTGATAAGATGAGTTTCTCATACTAAACATGCATATCTGTTGCATGAATACATGACTGAACTGATTCATAAATATATAACTGAATATGCAATGGTAACTGATACCAAGTTTGTAATGGAAAATCTGAGCATAAAACTTAATAAGCTTAAGGAAAAAGTATTACTTAAACTGAAAAATACTGATGAACCCAAGATCATTTTCGGAGTACGCTTGAACGAGAACATAAGAACATGACTAATACTGGAATGTGATACATGAACTAAATATCGTGAACTGAATTGATCCCTCTTGAATACGTGGCTTACGACTGAGATTGGGACTTGAGGGTCAACTTATGAGTACCCACTACTCCAAACTAGATTCGTTATGTAAAGATAACTGGTAGGTTTAGGACATGAAAGCTTGGGGTTATAGTGTATCTCCCCCTTGGGATATTACGTCCCCCAAAGAATACTGACTTGGCTGAGATACTGAGGAAAACTGGAGTGATGTACAACACACCTACGAACTAAATCGTGACTAAATATTTGGGGCCTAAAACTGAGACATGATACATAAACCTAGCTGAACACGCAACTACCTGGTTGGTATATCTTAGAATAGTTACATTCATGCAACTTTGGATAGTGCGACTAGATGAAAATATGGATAACTAAACCACACCAAAATTGCCAATCATTAAAAAACTTTTGAAAAAGAAATTTGCTCAGATCGTAAGTGCAGAATATAAAAAACTAAAAGTAAATAACACTGAACAAAATATTACTCTTGAAAGTAAATAACACAGAATAAAATATTACTCTTGAAGGGTGCAGAGAATTATATTTATAATGATGAGCAAACGAGCTCCATACTAATTACTCCGGAAAATTCTTCACAAGATATTACGACAAAAAATTACACTATGGTAAGACTAAGATAAATTTTTAGATGAAAATTTTTTGATTCCTTACAAGGGAAAATTTAGAGCCTTTTATAGACTTCAAGGGATGAAAAGAAAATCTTCTTTCTTCAATCTTATTGGAAGCCTCAGATTTTCTTATCTATTTATCTGATAAGGTGGGTCCTTTACTTTTGATTAGAATAAAGAAAGATGTCCTTTATGTCATGAGTGTCGGCTATTTCAAAGGTAGAGTGTGGGTCCCACTGGTCCCATTTTATGTTTAATCAAGAATAATTCCTACTCTTTTAGTCTCTATGCTTACCCTATTGATAATTCTTACTCTTTGAGTCTCTATCTAAGGGACTAATTATTCTGGTATTTAATAACCTCAATTAGGATTAATCATAAAATGAATCTATACAAGACTATGCTAAACCGCAAGGTTTTAGCATATCTCCATTGTCTTCACTTTGAGATGAAGCTTATCCAAAAATTTCATGATGGCAGCTTCGTTAGGATCATAATCTATTTTTGAAAGAGCTTTTTCGAGTCTCTTTTTTAAATCACTCTTTGATGGTGATTTCTTGGTTGAACTACCTGGTGAGAATTTTAGAGTCCCTTGGTATATCCATGGGTGCAGGAGTCCATCCTCGGATGAAAATTTCTTTAGAAAAGTATTTTATCCTATCAAATTCATGAACTGCAAAGGTCCAGCTAATAATATAAGAAATCCTTTATTGGATAAAATATTTGCATAATTTTATGTGCTCAGGTAAGCAAGAAATTCCTTGATCAATATAAAATTGACCAAAATTTCTAGAAATGTTTTGGGTAAAACATCCTGATTACCTCCAAAACAATTCCACCATTTGTCAAACTATCTTGGGATAAGAGATTTTGCTAATTCGGGACCATACTTTACAAACTAAGTGTGAGTAGTTGATCGTAACTATAATAAATTAAACCATCAATTTTTATAATCATGACAGTTATAAGTTTGATGACTGTGTTCCTCAGAAAGAACTAATGGAGTAAGTAAATGATCTACCCGTCATTCAAAAGGAGTTAAAATCTTTTTAATGGTGAACTTTGAATAAGTTATACTGTTAGGGTCATGCTCATCTCTCAGCTGATTCTCTATTTCAATAGAGCCAGTGTCAATCAGAACGAATTTATAATATTTTCTAGTTTTAAGAGAGTTGTTTGAATCTACATAATTTCGCTCGCAATACAGAGGTCGCACCAAATATTTGATATCATAATTCTCATACTTCTTATCCAAAGCTATCATTGGAGCTACCTGCAAAGAAATGTTAGTAAAGGTTTCTTTGACCTTTTTGGTTGGGGTGGCTGAGGGCGCCACTACTTCAGAATAAGTTTCATGAGTCTTTGTGTCATAATTTTCTTTAGTTTGTATTGTGGAAAATCTCGGTTTTCCAAATGGAGAAAGTGAACATGGTTTGGATTCTTTTGCGAAAGGTTTCTTCATTGGTTTTGAAGAAGAGAAGCTTGGTAAAGTTGGGAAATGATTTAGTATGGGTGGCAATTGTCCTAAGATCGAAAATTTGTTTTGGTCATTCCATGATGGCATGATGTTGAATGGGACTGGTGGATGGGCTTCTTTTCTCCACCTCTTTATTTTTGACATGGTTCTTGTTTGGCCTAACTCTGATTGGCCTCATTTTTCCCCTGCCAAAATTCGCGAGTTATAAAATTTGAAAGAGAGTTATTTTCTCCTTTTAAGAATTCTATTTAAAAATAAAAACTAGATAATAGCGCTTGCCATCTAGCAAATATTAGTTTAGAAACTAAAATTTTAACATATTTTTGAACAATA
The DNA here is from genome assembly GCF_002878395.1 of Capsicum annuum. NCBI lineage: Eukaryota > Viridiplantae > Streptophyta > Magnoliopsida > Solanales > Solanaceae > Capsicum > Capsicum annuum. Next base: position 54,625,296 of record NC_061122.1, read on the forward strand.
TCTTTAGAAGATTAGCAATCTACTCTAAGCAGGAATTCTTTGTTAATCAAATCATCCTAAAATTTAGTAACACGCAAAACTATAGAGAGAATTTCTTTTTTCACCATACTATAGTTCTTTTGAGCAGAGTACCAAACTCCAGAAGTATAACAAACCAATTTTTCTGCTGAGGTAGGAAATTCTCTTTGTTTAAGAATCCCTCCATATCCAATGTTAGAGGCATCAGTTTCAACAATCATAAAATAATCTGGGTTAGGGATTCCGAGACAAGGTAAGTCCTTAACCATCTCCTTTACCTTTATTACAACATTAGTGTGTTCTTCCTTCTAAGGAAGATAATTCTTTTTTCACATTTCCAAAAGAGGTTTACAGATTTGCCTTACCTTGGGAATGAAATCTGCAATATAATTAAGGCTCCCTAGAAACCTTTGGAGTTGATTTTTGTCAGTAATGACATCAGAGAATTTTTTTTCAAACTCAATGGCTCTACAGATTTGTTTATCAGAACCTTGATACAAATCATTCCCAAGAAATCATATCTTTGTTTGAAAGAGCTTCAATTTCTTAGCACTAACGACAAGGCCATTGTTCTAAATAATTTTGAACAAAATATTTAGGTGTTTAAAATGTGAATCAATAGCCTCGGAAAAGATTAAAACATCATCAATATAAACAATTGCTATATGACTAATGTGGTTAAAAATACTATTCATAATATTTTGAAATTATGAAGGGGCATTCTTTAACCCGAAAGGCAAAATATTCCATTTAAACTATCCAAATTGGACATTGAAAGAAGTTTTGTATTGATCCTTTTCAAAAATATGTATTTGCCAAAATCCTGACTTCATATCAAATTTACTATAAACATTGGCTTTATAGGTACGTTTCAAAATATCCCTTTTGTTAGGGATAGGATATCGAATCCATTTTAAAACATTGTTTAAGGGTTTGTAATTAAAAACAAGTCTGGGAGCGCCTCGTTCTTTCTCCGCAGCATTGTTAACGTAAAATGCTGAACAGCTCCAATGAGATTTTGGAGGGAGAATAATATTATTTTTTTAAAAAAGTTTTCAATTTCCTTTTTACAAATTTCCAATAAATCATGGTTCATTTGGATTGGCCTTGCTTTAGTGGAAATCGCCTTTTAATTGAACCCTTCTATGTAAGGTAAATGAACAATTTGTGATTTCCTCTCCCAAAAAGCATTTGGAAAGTCTGAGAAAATTTCTTTTTCAAAAGATTTTTGAATATTGGTAATTTAGCATACCATTTCTAGGGTTTTTAAAATTTGCTCAATTTTAGCATTTTTAATATCATTTTTGAGAAAACCAATTTGATTTTTCAAAAGATTTATTTTAAAGGCAGTATGTTTATGTAGAAATTGACTATCTTCTAAAGTCATAGTTATCATAAGAGGGAAAGCAAGTTCTACCCCTAAAAGAGTACTGCAGATATAAGTAAAATCTATAAGATAGGGTTTTAACTGGGTAACAAATGGTAATCCCAAAATGATTTCTTCGTTAATATCTTTTGTAATCACAAAATCATTAACAAGAAAAATTCCATTGTTACAAATATGGCCTTTAGGCAATTTGTAATCAATACCAATTTTTTCACCTGTAGCGCCATAGAGTTTTGCAGTTCCTTTTTGAAGATATTTAGTGGGGAGAAGTCCTTTGACAATACAGTTCTATCAGCACCACTATCAAATAAAAAAACTTTGTTAAGGATTAGATTATCATTAATATTAAGTTTAATAAAAAATATGATTACTAGGAGGTTTAACCTGAGATATTACATCAATACCTGGACCTTTCTCGTTATTATATTCTATATCTTCAATAGAAAAGTCTTTGCTACCTAAAGTTCCTTCTTCAGGTGGATTTACCCTTTTGAGAACTTGTTCTATAAGGGCATCAATTTTGATTTTCTGAAGTCTAGCTTTGAGTTCCCTAATTTCTTCCTTGAGGAAATTGACTTCTCTTCAAATATCACTAATAGAAGGTTCTCTTCTAGTGTCAAACCTCTGGATGACATATTTCATGTTGAAAGGGGTAACATTTGGTTTGTCATTATGTTTTTGCTGAGTGACCAGCCTTTTTAATTCCAAAAGATACTTTTATTTTGCCTCCTGATCTTTGATATGTTCTATGGTGGCAAACAAAGTTTCAATAGTATTTTCTGAAAGAACGCTTACAGATTTGCTATCACAGTAGAAAAATGTTCCTTGGCAGATGCAATCTGTCTTACTTTTTCAGACTCAGACTCAGAATTATATGCAACATTGATGAATTCTTCATCGCTACATTCTCATTCTTCTAAAGAATCCTCAGACTTAGATTCCTCTTGTTCGAGGATAGAGCATAACTTTTGTTTAGTTTCTTCATCAATTCTTAGAAGATTTATCTTCTTTCTCTTTTTCTTGTTTCGAGGACATTGATTGGATCTCTAAACCTTTTTTCCACAAGTCCGACATTTATCCTCAGAAGAATCCTTAGACAAAGATTTTTTCCTTCTAAATCTTCTCTTAGATCTTTTTTCTTTTCGATTTTTGCCTTGTCTCTTTTTTCTAGAAGAGGATTATTTTCTCAAAACCTTCTTTTCTTTTCCTTTAGAAGAAGGTGGGGTAAGTTTTGGAAAACCAAAGTCTTGGCAGAAACTTCCAAGTTCTGAAGAGGATAAATTTTTCTCTTTCTTAAGATGCTCTTTTAACTTTAAATTGGTGCAAAGTTCAAAAGTGATGACGGTAGTAATACTAGCAAGGTCTCCATAAGTTAGGTATTCATAGGGTATCTTCCCTTCGCACCTTCTCTGATTTTAGTTCGAACCTTTTCAACAAATAGAGGAGGAAATCCACTAATAAATCTTTCTTTCCAGAAATCATTATTGCAATCTTCCCTAATCATGACCTTTTGGATAAACATATCTTTATACCATTTGAAATCTCCTAACTTTTTACAGTAGAGATTACTAATGATTTCAAGACTCCTGTCTTGAAAAAGTTTAGGTTCACCAATAAAATGTTTGGCTATGAAATAGATTAAAGTTGCAGTAGCATCCTCCATAGGCTTGATTGCGGTAGTTTGGACTTCATTTTTTGTCTTTATGACTTCTTTGAAGGTTACTGCCTCAAGAATCTTATTTTTTTCTTCTTCAGTGAGATAGTTATCCCACCAGTGTCTCAACATTCCAGTGAATCCTGCTATAAACATATGAGTGAAATGTTTATCCCCGTTTTTCCTGAGTTTATAAGTAGTAATAGGAATTCCCATCTCATGGAGCTTATTATAAATTAGATTCTCAGCAAGGCCATCAATGTTCCATTCAGTTGTGCTTCCTCCATCAATAGAAGATGATGAAAGAAAAATAATAGCCTTGATTGCATATCTAAGAAAGAGGGCTTGGAATAAAAATTCTTTTTGTTATAATATTGACCTGTTTTGATATAATGAATTTGTTCCTTAAATTCATTAATCATACCTATTTTGTCTGTCATGGGTTTACTTCCAGAAGAATCAGGGTCTTTAGTGTGTTTACTACTGGAAGGTTTGCAGTAGGTTTTTTAGTAGGTTTACTACTAGAAGGTTTTTACAGTAGGTTTACTACTAAAAAGTTTAAGCTTCATTAGTTGGTCGTTGATTTGTTCTAAAATCTCTGGATCAGTGGTGATTTGACTAGTGAGCTTAAGGAACTTATCTCTAGAAAATTCAAGGATCTTAAAAATGGGATTAGCCTCTATGTGGGGACTAGATTTGGAAGTATTATGCTTATCACCAATCGAAGTAGAGCCTTTGGGTTTCTCAATTTGTCTGGCAACAATATTCAACAACTAATTAGTGTAATTGTTTTGCTCAAGACCTCTATTAATATCGATCGTAGTAATGAGGGCAGTGTCTTTACCAATGGCCTTTTTGAAAAGTGAAGCTTGAATAACATCATCTATATAAGGACTACTAATCCTTTCTAAGGGAGGAATAGACTTCTCTATGATTACATTCTTAGTATGCCACCTATTAATCTGGACCTGAAGAGAGTCCTTTTGGTTACCCATTTGACCAGAATATTCAAACCACTTAAAGAACTCTATTTCGGTTTTGAATCTCGTCATATCAGCTAACCATTTGTTTATAAAAGAGACTCGCTAGTCTCTAGAATAGGTTTCCTTATACCAATCAATTTTCTGCTGATGTTTCGATTGGTTCCACAACTGATTTAGTTTACCTTTATTAGGGAAAAAATTATTGGTAGAGAGAACGTTAATGGATGTTTTTTTGCTATGTCCCTTGGGTCTCGTATCACTAGGAGTGGGGCTTCCTGGATCAGAAATAACCGAGGCTTCATCTTCATAGTAAACCTTAGGAATAGGTTTTGATAATCTACACCTTGGAATTTTCCATGTTTGATTTCTTCCGAAATAGTGGTATCAACCTCTTTCGGGGGATGAAACGAAGAAGGTCTAGCTGAAGACATCTTTCTGCTGGAAGAGGCTTGACTATTGGAAGTTGATCTAAGAAACTTAAGGTTTACAGATCCATCAGCGAATTGGATAACCCTATCAATCTGAGATCTCTCAGGTTTAGTGGGTTGAGGAGTAGTGATGGCAACAAAGGGTTTAGTGGTACAGTGCTCTTGATTAGCTTCCATGAGCATTGTAACTCCTTTAACACTGGTAGATATAGCTTTACGGGCTATAGAAGTTTTCATAATCTCTTAATATACTCTGTATATTACTATTATTTCTCTGGTGTCTACCCTACTATTCATATTTTTTCTTTTGACGTTAAGAGTCAAACTATCCATAACATTAGGGTCATGAATATCAATTGAAAAATTAGGGCAACAATTAAAGTATACCAGACCATTGACGAGGTTACTTTGAAGGACTCCTAAAAGAAAATCATTAAAATTTAATAGTCTTTCATCCCTAAGAATTAGACAAATAGGAATATTCAAACCTTTTTAGCATAATGGTTTAACTGCAACTAGAACAAGTCTACTATGAAGAAATTTAAAATCTCTTTTATATCGATCAATATCTTTAGAAATTAGTAACTTGATAGTTTCAAGGGAATTATTAATAGAAATTGTAGCACAGGTATTAATATTATAATTCTTTATCATGCTGAAATTACCAATTTGATAAATCTTTTTGAAAGGTTCCTTTGGAATAGACCAATTTTGCAAGTCATATTCTACTTTAGAAATAATCTGAGTAGACATGGAAGATATATTAGAACTATTAGCAATATTCTGATGATTATACATAAGGAGAGAAAGACGTCTTAGACTAAGAACAAATCATAATCATGGTATAAACTAAGGTATAAGTAACCTAAAAATAATATAATATTAGACTATACTTGAATACCTAAATCTCTGAGGTCATAGTAAAGGCTATCTTGGATTTTACTCGAAATTTTGTCAAGTCATCCTGGAGGTTGGAACACCTTTTGGTTAAGCCAACATCTAGCTACCACTTTTCTGGCTATGCCAACACCTGAAACTGTATATTACTCAACATCCTCATACGTAGACAGAATAATGATACCTCACGCCCTAGTTAATCATTACATAGAGAAAGGTACTTAAGTAAAGTTTAACAAAGATATTCATCTCTAGGTTAAATAGTAGTAGTTATACCATAATCAGAATCAAAATTTTATTAGCTGATTGATTCTACTGAGGTCTGATCTGAGTACTGTAATTGAATTACGAACACTACTATGATTTCCTGGGTTTTTGTAACTGGTTGAGTTCTACTGATTGAGTCACTATAGAGATTACTTCCTAACTAACACTGACTCAAAGTAAACAGCTAAATTGTTGGGTATTAAATACCCCCAGGACTTGAAAGCATTAAAATAAAGCATCACATGATCTTGTATAGCATAAACATGCACATTGAATTCATAATGCATCGATTGAGACATCTTATCAAACTCTTGCATGGTATAACTTGAAAATAAGCTAGGATGACATGATTTCTTTCCCTTATTAGTTCACATAAGCAATTAATCAAGCACTTGGTGATCATACATATGCACATAACACTAAACAACAAGTAGACATCATAATTTAAATCCCCATTGATAATTTCAAGGGTTTTAAATGAATCATCATGATAATACTTACATATCAATTAACCTCACATGAAACGTATCATAAAACATCGATTAGAATCCTAATTAATCATTATAAACATCAACATAATCAAACCCACCATGGAATCCATGAAATCCATAAACTTGAAGTAACAAAATAGTTTCTTGGACTCGAAGGGTGGAAGGGACCCTTGGATAAACATATTACATACCTTAGTTGATGAATTTCTAAAAGTTAACGGCGAGTTTTTCAGTTCTTTATTTAAAATTTAAACACCTAGGGTTCTTGTTCTTGGGAAAATTGTTAAGGAATGAATACAATTGTTCTCCAAAGTGTTTAATTTTGTGTTTTGGGGCTAAAAGGCATGGAAAAAAGACATAATTAACCCTGAGGACGCAGCCTTTTAATACCTATAAACTATGTTACCGACATGCAGGCCGCTGCGCTGCATCGTTGGCATCGATGCGATAACCAACGCGCTGCATTGAGTCCATATTAGTTCATGGAAATTGCACTGAGCTGAGGGAAAAATTATCTATCGACGTGATAGATGACACGACGCATCATGATTGCATCAATTTACTAGTTTGGTTATTCAAACATGATCTAAACGAGGTCTGAAAAATCCAAAACTTGTCCGAAAACACCTATTGACATTCCTGATCATGAATTAACTCAAATATAAGCATTTAAATGACATGAAGATCATGAAATAATATTGCCAATTTTTGAAGGCTAAAATAACACTAAGTCTGAATACTTAGTTAATATATTCTAAGTCTAGGACCCCTTAGTAAGCTTAAACAACTGAATGAAGCTTAGAATTTTATGAGGTCTTACAATATCTCTCCCTTGGAAATATTCGTCCTCAAATGAAATTGACTAAGCTGAGAAGGCTGAGAGACTGAACTTACTTACTGAAATGAACACCTGAAACATGCGTATCTGACTAGCACTACTGAGATTCTGAATTTCATACCGAACCTGCATATCTGATGCATGAATATATGACTTAGTTGTTTCATGAATACATGACTGAGATTTTTGATAAGCCAAGTTTCTTATACTGAACCTGCATATCTGATGCATGAACACATAGATAAACTGACTCATGAATATATGACTGAATATGCAATGGTAACTGATACCAAGTTTGTAATGGAAAATTTGATCATGAAACTGAATAAGCTTAAGGAAAAAACTATTACTTAAATTGAAAAAAAACTTATAAACCCAAGATTATTTTTGGAGTACGCATGAACGGGAACATAAGAACATGATATATGAACTAAATATCGTGAACTGAATTGAGCCCTCTTGAATGCATGGCTTACCACTGAGATTGGGACTTGAGGGTCAACTTATGAGTACCTACTACTCCAAACTAGATTTGTTACATGAAGATAACTAGGAGGTTTAGGACATGAAAGATTGGGGTTATAGTGTATCTCCCCCTCGGGATATTACGCTCCTTGAAGAATACTGACTTGGCTGAGATACTGAGGAAAATGGAGGCGATGTACAAGAAACGTATGAACTGAATCGCGACAAAATATCTGGGGCCTAAAACTGAGATGTGATACATGAATTGAGCTGAACACGCAACTACCTGGCTGGTCTATCTTAGACTAGTTACCTTCATGAGACTTCGGATTGTGCGACTAGATGGAAAGATGGAAAACCACACCACATGAATTTGTCCATCTGACTGCTAAACTGAATTACTGGCTTTACGGTCTAACTCATACTAAAAAATTCTTCTCGACTGGAGATTTTCTCTGACACTCTTTTTATTGAGTTACCAGTAACTTTAGGGAGCAAGGAAAGCTTGGCATTGTTTGAATAACAAATCATAACATAACTAGAATTTTGTAATATGAGGTGAGGCCTGCGAATGATTATCTAAGATAGAGTGACTAAGACTTATGCACTGCAGCTACAAATTTTCAAGCTTAGACATATCCCTTGAATACTCTCTCAACTATACTCTCCACCTTATTACGACACTTCACTTGGGACTACTAAAAAAAATATTTGTATGGGCATTATGCATGAATGCATAAGCATGCTAACATATCTGATTAACTGAATCACTGATAGCTGAATATTAGGCCTGCAAGACTAACCTGTACTTAGTCTAAATAACTGGACTAAAACTGTAGAGTATTATGTATATGAGGTAAGGGTTGACTAGGTAATATGAGATAACTGAGCATGAATTCGTGAAAGTTGCATTATTTGGGATTGCAAGACCAAGCGTATGACATGGTTTTGAAATATTCTATAAACTGAGGTACTGAAATACTAATAACTGTGTAACTGATAATTATACACCATGGTTGAGCAAAACTGAAACCAAACTGTGTTCTTAATTAGATTACTGGACTAAGACTGATGCTATAACTAAGATTATAACTGAGACTATGATTCAGATTGTAACTGGGACTAAACTTACTGTAAGTCATGAGTGTAGAAGTCATGAGCTGCATGACCAGAGTTTGGAGTTTCCATGTTCGTGGAACATGATTCGTTCTACTGAGTGAACTGGAACTCCTCATACTAGGAACTAGAAACGCATACGATTCTATGGATAGTGCGTTAATATAAGTTGTGCTCATGAAGCTAAGACAAAAATTATGCGTTGGTATCATGATGACTGAAGTACAAAACTTTCCATTGAGGCAAAGACGGGTTGGGCATCATTCATACACATTACTTTTCTATACATACTAAAATTACTATAGAAATCTGGAAGCTTGACTTCCTGAGATATTATAATCAGATAGTTCCTATGTAACCGTTGGGTTATGATAGACTAACCCACTTGGGTGGAGGCTAGGAAGGGTTTTGTTAATATTTGATCTGACTTTAATGTTAACTACTATGCAAAGAGTTACAAAAGACAGAGAAGCTCCTGGATATGATGAGACATAATCATGTAAATGGGAGCTTTATAACGTACCAGTGACCGCATCAAGGGAACTTTCCTAAACTTTCCTGACCTGAAGTGCATAAATCCTATTTGGGGGCTACCTAATGGCGGCCCTAGAAGTGGTACCTTTCTGATTCAAGCGACCGAGCTAGGCTGAAGGACAGCTATGATGACTTTATAGACCAGCCTTAGGACAGTCTTAGACTTTATGAACTGACTCTCCATATCTAAAACACACATCACTGCTGGCTCTACGCATACCCTTATGATTCTTACCACATTCTTCGCAAAGCGGATTAGTACAAACACTGCTTGTACTACTCTAGATTTTGGAGCCTGGCGCCCCATCATAACAGTCATTCTTGAACCTTGGTACTGGTGTACTAGCGCCCCATCATAACCCATTCTAGTTAGATATGTCCATCTCCATAGTTAACATTACAGTCCTGCACTTCTTAACCACTCTACCTGATACCTCAAACACAAACTTGGTTATTCTGGAACTATTGTCTGCTACTACATGGGGAGCATACCTGGATAATTGAGTAAACTTGAGGGAATACTCTTTCACCCTCATACTGTCTTTCCTGCGATTGATGAATTCTAACACCTTGGCTTCTTTTAGCTCTAAGGGGAAGAATCTATCTAAGAAGGTCGTAGCAAACTCTTCCTATTCTATAGGCCCTGTATCTATAGCCCTGTCTACCTTTCACTACTTAAACCACATATGGGATACATCTTGTAGCTGATAGGCGGCTAACTCAGCACTCTCACTGGAAGTCACACCCATGATATCTATAACTTTATGAACCTGATTAAGGAACTACTATGAATCCTCTTCAGACTTACAACCTGAGAATAAGGGAGGATTCATTCGGGTGAAGTCTCGAATCCTAACTGTAGCAGTATTAACCACTGGGTTGGTTGGAACAACAGTTGGCTATTCATTCTGAGTTGTGATTGAATTGGCTAGAGTAGTGAATGCATCCTTGAATTCTACATGAGAGATATGCTCATCCGGGAGTTCTTCCTGAATGGGCTGAGGTGCTAATTGATTTTTTGTCCTTCTTTCATTAGTCCTTTAAGGAGGCATGTTTTGTAAACGAGAGGAAGAAGTGGATTAGATTAAGAGTTTTACTGGAGCTAATGGTCACTCGCATGACATAAATACTGAAAGAAAGGAAATTGTTCCTAAAATACCTCGTAACCTCATGTCCATAAGTGTGGCGCACGACACACCCATGCATAAGACTTAACTAGATGTGAATTTAATACTTTCGAGGACACTGTTGAACCTTAGACTTTGATTCCAAGTATGTAATGTCATGAGTCTATATCTTGGACGTTACACGGTGCTCTTAATCCTGAAGGACCGCAAGCTAACCCATGACTGGTACCTACTGCAATAACTGAATAATAATACTGTAATATGCGGAAACTAGGCAAAAAACATACCATAAGATCAATACTAATATAAAATAGAATACTGTATAGTGATACCGAAACTATAACATCAATACTTAAAACTGAACACATGTCTGAAAAAACTCTAGTCTAAAAAGGCTCTAAATTGTCTGAACAGTATAGTTGATCGAACAAGTCCCCAACTAACTCTGACTACTGAAAATGAATTGAAATACTAAAATAAATAATCATGTCCTTAAACAATAAGGACTGAACACTAACTTTGTATGCTAATAGTCTAAATTGCTAAGGGTGCTCGGGAGCCCGTACGTCTGAACCTATGATATAAGACATCATAGCTCAAAAGAAAAGCATGCATTAGTACTTTAAATTTATTGGTATGCTCAATGAGGTAGGCTGAAATGCATGGATTCATAAGTATAAATAATACTAACTGAATAACATGAGTATGACTGAATAAGAGTACATTCATGAATATTTATATTGTAACTGAGATCGTGATAGTACTGCATAATGTATCTGAATACTGATTAATTGATGTCCAGGTTTACTGATACTATATTATAGATAAGTAAATGACTGTATCTGATAGCCTAGATTCTGTGGAACTATACTGAGTTCCGCACTGAACTTAGTGACTATATCTGATAGTCCTGAATCTGTAGAGCTTAATTGAGTTATATTTTGAGACGAAGACTTAAACTAAGACTGTGGGAGGTACTCATCCAACCAACATACACCTCTCTGAACTGATTGGGGTCCAACCTGTAACCCCAATTGAAAAGGTGTCAGTACCATACCACGGGTAGAGATAAGCTATGAGTTAGCCCTCTCTGATAGGAAACTCTTTTTTCAACCCTCACTGGTAGAAAACTCAAATGAGATATATCAACCCTAGTTATGTAGGGAGATATCTCAACTTACATTGGCTACGTTGTTCTGGAACATAAGGATTTCTTCTAAAGACCATACCCTTTACTGGTAGGTGAGCCCCCATTCTTGGGTTCACTCGGTGCAGAATCCTACTCCCAACTGAATGGACACTAAACTAATTTCTAGTCTATATTAGACTGGACTGAATTGTTACTATATTACTATTTGACTAAACTGAACTGAGTTCATGGAGTTTCGTGTACTGACAGAATACTACTGAATTCTATTAACTGAGTGAGTCTACTGAGGTCTGATCTGAGTAAAGTGACTGAATTACGAACACTACTGAGATTTCCTAGATTTTGGTAACTCGCTGAGTTCTACTGATCAAGTCACTACTGAGATTACTTCGTAACTAACACTGGCTCTAAGTAAACAGTTAAATTGTTAGGTATTAATTACCCCAGGACTCGATAGCATAAAAATAAAGCATCACATGATCTTTCTTACAATAAACATGCACATTGAATTCATAATGCATCTATAGAGACATCTTATCAAACCCTTACATGATTTAAATTGCAAATAAGCTAGTATGGCATAATTTCTTTCCCTTATTAGTTCACATGAATAATTCATCAAGCACTTGGCGAGCATACATATGGACATAACACTAAACAACAATTAAACATCATAATTCAAATTCCCATTAACAATTTCAAGGGTTTTACATGGATCCACATGATAATACTTAGATATCAATTAACCTTACATTAAACATGTCATAAAACATGGATTAGAATCCCAATTAATCATTATAAACATGAACATAATCAAACCCAATGTGGAATTCATGAAATCCATATAGTTGAAGTAACAAAATAGTTTCTTGAACTTCAAGGGTGGAAGAGACCCTTGGATGAAAACTTCACATACATTAGTTGATGAATTTCTAAAAGTTAATGGTGAGTTCATGAGTTCTTAATTTGAAATTTGAACACCTGGGGTTCTTGTTCTTGGGAAATTTATGAAGAAAATAATACAAATCCTCTCCAAAGGGTTTAATTTCGTGTTTTGGGGATGAATGACATGGGAAAAAGACCTAATTAACCGTGAGGACACGACTTTTTAATGTCTATAAACTGTGTTACCATTGCGCAGGCCAATGCGCCGCATCGTTGGGATCGATGCGATAGCCAAAGCATCACGTCGAGTCTTCGTTGATTCATTAGAAATTGCACTGAGCTAAGGAAAAATTGTCTGTCGAGATGATAGATAACGCGATGCGCCAAGATTGCATCGAGTCACTATTTTGGTCATTCGAACATGATCTAAACGAGATCCGAAAAATCCAAAACTTGTTCGAAAATACCTATTGACATACCTGATCATGAATTAACTCAAATATCCACATTTAAAGGACATAAATTTTATGAAATAAGATTGCCAATTTTTGAAAGCTAAAATGACATTAAGTCTTAATACTTGATTACTATATTCTAAGTCTGGGACCCCTTAGCAAGCTTAAAGGACTGAAAAAAGCTAAGAATTTTGCGGGGTCTTACAAAGTTCGTGATTACAGTGTCCAAATTATTTTTTAAATAAGTTTGTGCTTAATTGAGTAATTTTGAGTTCAACCCGGAAAATTAGTTTTATTATCTTGAGCTAGGCGTGTATCTAGTTGGTTTTGGTGGATTCTAATGTGTTTAATTTTTTACAAATATTTTAATGGTCTAATTGTGAGTGGAATAAGTTATTTGTAACGTGCAAAGTTTAATTTAATTAAGTCAAAAGTCAGAATATTAAGTGGAAGATCATTGCAAATTTACTTTATTTTAGCTCTTGTTTTGATTTATTGTTAAGAATAGTGTGTTGTTTTGATCTTTAATATGTGGTGTGTGATATTGTAGGAGGATTTGTGAATTAAATATGGTGATTGTTGATGATTTAAAGGCCAAAAATTCATTGAAAATAATCTATAAAAGGCATGGACAAAGGATAGAATGTTCTACACTTAACTAGATTTTTGAATGCAAATTTTAGTGAATCAATGCGTCACATTGACGGGTATATAGTTTACACTTAAAAAAAATTTCAGTGTTAATTCCAATACAGCGACGCGAAGACAACGCATCGCGTCGCTGGTTCAAAAAAATCAAAATCAAAAGGCACCGACACGGCTACTGATGTTTTAATTCTAATTCAAAGGATGGCTAGTGGGGACGACGTTTAGCATTGTCAAATCCCACTTAACTTAAAATTATTTTTATTATTAAATACAACTTTGGATAGAATACATATATTGTCAACCTTTTGATCTCGGGAGAGGGAATAGGGAGATAGAACACGGGAATAAACAAAAGTTTGAATTTTTATTTTTTTATAAAATAAAGAATTAAACTTAGCGTCTAGGATATGAATGTACTTTGATGCCTTACTTTATTCATACATAGGATGATAGCTTTAATTAACTTAATTGGATTATTACATCCCTGCTCAACTATGTAGCTGTAAAGTACATATTAGGTAAAAGATTAGAGGTTGGGAAACCATGATCATGCAATTAATCCTACGAATCAACAACTAAGATAAGCAAATCAATGGATTAAATTCAATAACATAGTATGATTGTTTGAAGTGCTTTAACCATGGTCTTTAATCCATTGATCGTCCCAAGACTTTTATTTTTATGCATTATTTTATTTTTAAATTTCAAAAATACAAGTTCTCTTCTTGTTTTTTTTTCTCAATTAGTTAGACTAGAATTAGATAGGCGGCGAACTTAAGTCCCTGTGAGATCGATACTTAGGCTTCCTTGAAGAAACTTTACGACATGATAAGACCGCATACACTTGTGTGTGTGCTTGGGCACAGTTAATAACTCAGGTACTGAGAGTTAATTTAGGCTGGAGAAATACGGGGTATTACAGTATCTCCCCATTAGGAACATTCATCCTCGAATGAGACTGATTAAGCTGAGAAACACTGATGGACTGAGTTTACATGCAGAATATGCATAACTGATACATGACTACATGACTGAACTACTGACAAGCTAAGTTTCCTTACTGAACATGCATATCTGATGCATGGAATACGCGACTGAAGTTACTAATATGCTGAGTTTCCATATTGAACATGCATATCTGATGCATGAGTACATGACTGAACTGATTCATGAATGCATGACTGAATATGCAACAGTGACTAATGTCAAGATTATATCTGTAACCAAATATGGAAATGAATAATTTCTTGGAAGAGGGTTACCTTAAGATGGATCTAAATTTGCGGAACAGAGGATAGGATACTTGGTCAGAAAATCTTTTTTTGTTTGCCAAGTAGCTCCCTCAACGAACTGATTTCGCCAACGAACTTTGTCTAAGGGAACTTCTTTGTTCCCCGATCTGTGAATCTGATGATTGAGGATTTGAACTTGAACCTCTTCAAAAGAGAGATTATTCTGAATTTCTATTCCCTCTAAGGGAACTATGATTGTTGGTTCACCAATGCATTTACTTAGCAAGGAGACATGAAATACTGGGTGTACTGAAGCTAGATTTGAAGGCAACTCAAGCTCATAAGATACCTTCTGAAATAACTGAGAAGTTTTTGTAAGGACCAATATCTTAGGGACTGATCTTTCCCTTCTTGCCAAACCTCTTTACCTCCTTAATGGGAGAGATTTTCAAGAGTAGGCAATCACTGATCTTAAACTCGAGATAATTTACTGAACATACATGAATGAAATAATGAGAACATAAATGAGTCTAAAATGTGATACACAAACTGAATATCATGAACTAGAGTGATTTCCTTGAATACATGCCATGACATGGAAATGGTCATACGATTAAGATTGGAACGAGAAGGTTAACTTATGAGTACCCCCTAACCCGAACTAGATTTACTTCGTGAAGAGAGATTGGAAGGTTTAGGTCATAAAAGCTTGGGAGTTATAATACATCTCCTCCTTAGGACATTATGTCCCTTGAAGAATGCTGACTTGGTTGAGATACTAAGGAAAAGATGAGATGATGTACGGGGTACCTATAAACTGAATCGTGACTAAATATCTGGGATCTGAAACTGGGGCATGATACATAAACTGGGCTGAACTCGCAACTACTTTGATGCTCCATCTTCGAACGGTCATATTCATGAGACTTTGGATAGTATGACTAGATGGAAAGATGGGAAAACATACGAAGTTGTTCGCCTGACTGCTAAACTAAATTGCTGGTTGTACGGACTAACTTATACAACAACAACAACAAACCCAGTGTATTCCCACATAGTGAGGTCTGGGGAGGGAAAGATGTACGCAGTCCATACCTCTACCTCTAAAGAAGTAGAAAGGCGTACAGACTAACTTATGCTGAAAATTAATACACAATTGGAGCTTTTCTTTTACACTCTTTCTATAAGGTTCTAATGACAATAGGGAACAACGAACCTAGGCATGGCCTGAATAAGATATCTGAATAAGAAATCATAACATGGCTCCACTTCAGTAATATGGAACAAGGCCTACGAAATATTATTTAAGATATGGTTACTAAGCCTCATGCACTGCAACTACTAACTTCCCATCTTAGCCACATTTCTCAACTATTCCCTCAACTGTAATCTCTACTTTAACATTGCATTTCACTCGATACTATGAAAACATTCACATTGGCATTGATAATTCTACCTACTGAGGTCTGAGCAGGACTGAATCTCCCACTATGTTAAAGCTAACTCAAATCTCCAAAAAATATTCAATTACTACACATCAACATAACATTTAAGCCGATCTTCATAACTACGGCCTCGTGTTAAACAAGCATGTAACAATCTTTTATTAACATGAAAAATTTACTCTCTCCCATCTAAGAAACTGCTCATCACTACATCGTTCCACAGGGAGAGTTCATTGAAGGGTAAAAACATGAGGACCTAAACCATGAATGGACACTATATTAAACTTGACACTTGACTGAAGCCTGAGGAATAGAAAATCAAAATCATAGATTTCCCAAGAGGTCTAAACTGAGGATATACATGGTATAGTCTGAATTTAACGGATCATTAGGAGCGTAGCATGAGTTAGGAAATTAAGCATATGTTAAAGCATGACATGCGTACATGAGTCATGAGCTGCGTGAACTGAGTTTGGAGTTTCTGCGTTTATGGGACATGATTCGTAATACTGAGTGAACTTGAACTCCTTATACTAGGAACATAAATATGAGTTATGACTATAGAGCTGCCATGTATGCCATGAGTAACTATCGTGATGACTAAAAAACTTTACACTGATATAAGAATATGTTGGGAATCATCCTCCTACACTACCTTTCTACACATACTGGCACTACTACTAGAATCTAAGAGCCTGACTTGGTTACTTGTTCTATAATCTTTCCCTTAGCTTAAATCTATTATCCTAAGTCTTTGAATCACTTAATAAACTGTAAGTCAAACTAAAATTACTTTGCTCTAGAGCCTGAGATATAACAATACATATAAACACTAAACTTATTCTGAAGGACTACACCTGATAATGGAATGTCCACTATAAGTACTTCCTTTTGATACAGAATTCTTAGCTTTCTGTTGCCCCAAAAATCATCATATAGCAACCTCAACACTGACTATCTTAGCATTCTCCACTCCCATTTCTACTAGTTTAATCTAGAGATTCAAACTTATATTAACTGAAGTGTAGGTACTACCCTTTCATTCAATGACTGCTTCATTTGGAAACTGAAAATGAACTATTCTATTTGTACAATTAACTGGGGAGTGGTATGAATGGACCCAATCCATTTTGAGAATGACATCAAAATCTGTGATCTCTAATTCTACTAAGTCTACTGAAATGACTTTCTTAGATGTCATAATCGAACAGTTTTTGTATACCCGCCAAGCTATGATAGACTTACGTACTGGGGTAGAGATTGCAAATGGTTCTGTTAAGATTTCTAGTTTGACTTTAAAGTCGACTGCTATGTAAGGAGTTATAAAAGACAAGTAAGCTCCTAGATCTAATAAGGAATAAACATGTAAAGGTAGATTTATAACGTACTAGTGACCATATTAGGAGAACTTTCCTGATCTTGTTTAGACTAAAGTGCATAAAGACTATTTGGGCATTGCCCACTAGTGGTACTAGAAGCATCACCCTAGTGATTCGAGCAATCGAACAGAGCTGAAGGATGGTTGGAATGACCTTATTGGCGCAAATCCCTTTCTCTCTGATCCAATACTCTATACTCCTACATCCTGTAACCTGGCTTACCACATCAAAAATATACATCACTACTTGATCTACACACTCTTTTATGGTTCTTACTACATTCTCAGTAAAGAAGATGGGTATGACCACTGCCCACACTACCCTGGGTTTTGGAGCTTGGCGCATCAACTCAATGGTTATTTTTGGATTTTTGTACTGGTTCCCTGACTGAAACCAAAACTTAGGATGAGTATCCCCTGATCTTGGCTTAGAATTGTTTGTTCTAGACCTCGTATTCTTCCCATACTCCCCTCCCTCACTGTGCTGAGTGTATGTCAAAAGCCTAGATAGGACAACAGTCCACAAATTATTCTGAGCTACTACTGAATAGGCTAGGATAGTGAAAGAACTCTAAATTCAATGTTAGAGACATGCCCATACAGGGGATCTTCCTGAATGGGAGAAGGAGTTCACTGGTTTTTATTTCATCTCCTATTAGCTTCTCTGGATGGCATGTTTTGGGAGCATGTAACACCCCAAGATCCCATCCCGAGACATCACACAGTGTTTAAGGCCACACACGACCTCAAGCTAGCCCTCTGAGCCTGTCATCACTTCTATAACTCACCATGACAATAATCAAGCTGTAATAAAGAAGAATAGTCATGTCATAAACATACTGGAATACGAAGAGATACTATCCTGTGCAATCAAAACACTGAAGTTCTGTACATACTGGTACTCTATTCTGACAAATCCTCTACTACATAAGATAGAGGAGCTATTGGGACAGATCCCCAACTGCCTCGTACTGAACTAGAAATAAACAACCATCTACTATCAAGACAAAAATTAGGAAGATAGGTCCTCAAACCAGGAGGAATCACCACCTGTACGAATATAGATACAGGTACTCAAAGATCACTATCGCTGCTAAGACTGAGCACCTGAACCTAAATCACAAGAAAATATAGAACACAGAAGAGTGAGAATCAGTACTTGATAATGTACTAATTATGTGGGGGTGGATGTAACATTTTAAATAATATCATAAATGTATAAGAAAATCATGCATGCTGACAATAATACCTCCCTTCGCTTGAATTATCTGAAATATTATTTCCATAAGTCATCAGTAATAACAAATGCTTCATAAATCTCATAAATCATTTAAATTAACTCAAACTCTTTGACTCATGACTTAGAGTGACTCGGTAACTCAAAGTACTTATATCATTATGGACGTGGGAGTTTCTTATAACCGACATAACTATATCATGTGAGCCATATAGAGTCTAACGTCTTGCCCTCCTAAGGAGAGAACCCCATATTGGTGGGCGTATCGTACTCTTGACAAGGAGTACAACCTCAATTTCTCAATCACAATCCCATACTCGACCTCTGGCCCACAATCGTCAATATCAATCGTACGGTGGCACATAGTTTTGGGGAAATACCACATTTCTAGATCGGTGCTAAATACTCATCCTAGACGCAGCTCAGAACGCATTAGGAAATCCACCTTAATCAATATCAACTCATGGGTCTATTATAAAGAATAAAAAATCAATATATATATCTCATCTGCGAATCATAAACAACTTGTGGATTCCTAACTCGACTCAACACAACACAATTTTTCTCAACATCAAGTACATTTGCTTATCAAATTATTTCAAATATTAAATGCTTCAAGGAAATATCATAGGACTTATTCTTGACTCTCAAGTTCAAATATCATTATGTAGTCAATAATCAACTTCTTATGGAAAGCTTAAATCATGACACTTATCTCAAATTGTTCGAAAATCATCAATTCATAATAAGAATATTCAACTCATGGTATAAATCCTCAATTAAAGAAATATGACGGTAAATATATCATAATATAAAAATTAACCAACTCGAACCTCATAAGTCATTAATAGTGAAATTTGGGTGCAATCCCACTTGGCAAATTCATGTAAATCAATACTAGCAATAAAATCTTTAGGGACAAGAACAAAACGAGTGTTCTTGTTCAAACCCCACATACCTTGATTATGGATTGGAATGAAGAAATTTGTTATAGACTCCTTTTACACTTCTTGAGTTAGGGTTCTTAATGTTTTTGACTTGGGTACCTTGAATCTTCAACCAATTTATGAAATTTATGGTTGGATTCTTGATGTTCTTGGAAGATTTGGATTGGACTGTGAGAGAGAAACCCTAGTATTCTTGATGAAATGGAAGAAGAATGAAGTTTTATTCTTTACTTGGATATATATAGAGTGTCAAAATGGGTGGAAAAGACCAAAATACCTTTTTAAAAATGCCCCTTAATTGCTGAAAAAAGATGGCTGACGACATCCGTGACAGGCCATCAGACCAGTGATAGGCCGTTATGAAATGTCATCACAAAAGGGTTGAATTTTTGATTCTCTATCTAAGGCTGACGACATCATCAGAAATATCATCAGAAAGTGATGACATCGTCAGAAATGGCGTCAAAAACGTGACAACCCGTCAGAAACGTCGTCAGCCTTTTCCAGATTAATATGATGGAGTAAAATAGGTATAACTCTTTGCTGCGATATCGGATTTTGGTGAAATCGGTATAATTAGAAAGCTAATTCAATTATATATCTGTTGATAGGTGATAAGCTTAAAAATTCTAAGTATAATGAGAGATATGCTCATTTAAAGTTGACTATACCAATATCCTTCCCAAGAATTCAATTGGTAAGAAAAGTTTTGATTCACCTGATTGTTAGGACATCTTTAAGGCCTTAATACACACCATCCTTGATCAGAAAACAATCCAAAATATTATAATTTATTTCTCATGAGCTTGATTCATGGTTTCACTATTGGTTAGAGTCTCGGGGTATTACAATATCTCCCCCTTGGAAACATTCATCCTCGAATGTTGCTAGATAGGCCAAGAACAAGGGAAAATAATGACATATAGATGGAATGACTCACTAAAAGGGTTTACTTCACTTTAAACTTGTGAGTACTTCACAAAATGCCGGAATCATAAAGAGAATAACCATATAGCTAAATACACTGGATTAGAAGGAAACTGGATTAAGCAAGAATAGTACCTTAGGATTGATTTGAACTCGCAGAGAAGAGATGAGGGTATCTGGTTTGCATATCTGCCTTTGCTTCCCAAGTAGCACCCTCGATTGATTGATTTCGCCACATAACTTTGACCAAAGGAACTTCCTTATTTCTTAATCTATGAACTTGATAATTTATGATTTCAACTGGAACTTCATCATACAAAAGGCTATACTAAACACCAAAACTTTCTGACGGATCAATAACAACAGAATCACCAATGTGCTTCTTGAGCATAGAAATGTGAAAGACAGAATGGACAACTGACAACTCGATAGGCAATTCTATTTCGTAAGCTGCTTTCCCAACATGATTCAAAACTTTATAAGGGCCAACGTATTGAGGACTAAGATTTCCTTTCTTACAATTTTTTTTCACCCCCTTCATGGGTGAAATCTTCAAGTACACCATATCGTTAACCTCAAACTCAACAACTCTTCTTCTCACATCTGCATATGACTTCTGACGACTCTAGGCTGTCTTCAACCTTTCTTTAATCAGTTTAAATTTCTCCATAGCCTCAAATACAGGATCAGGTCCACTCACAGCAGCTTCACCCATTTCAAACCAACCTATGGGTGATCTACATCACCTTCTGTATAAAGCCTCAAATGGAGCCATCCCAACGCTGGCATGAAAACTGTTGTTGTAAGCAAATTCAATTAATGGAAAATGTTCATCCTAACTCCCTTTGAAATCGAGAACACATGCCTTCAACATATCCTCAAAGGTCTGGATGGTCCTCTCAGCCTGACCATCGGTCTGTGGATAAAAAATAAAGCTAAGATGAAATTGGGTACCGAGACCTTTTTGAAAAGACCTCCAAAAAAGAGAAGTAAATTGAGTGCCCCTGTCGAAGATAATAAACAAAGGAACTCCATGCAACCTGACTAACTCTCGAAGGTAAAACTTAGCATAGTCCTCAGCGGTGAAAGATATATGCATTGGAAAGAAATGTGCGGACTTAGTCAACCTATCTACAACGACCCAAATCGAATCATGATGACGTCGAGAAGGAGGTAAACGAGTCACAAAATCCATATTTACTTCCTCCCACTTTCTAGTAGGAATACTGAATTCTTGCATCATTCCACCGGGTCTTTGGTGTTCTATCTTAACCTGTTGGCAAGTTGTACACTTTCTACAAATTTTGTGATATCCTTTTTTATACCATTCCACCAATAGATTTCTCGCAAATTGCGGTACTCTTGGTAGCACCGGGATGAATTGAATATCGCGCACCGTGCACTTCAGTGATAATTCTCTACCTTAAATCTTAAATATCAAGCACACATAATCTATTCTAAAATCTGAATACACCATCTCCCCCATGGGAGAAAAACTCCACCTTTTAGTCTATAACTAAATCTTTCAGTCTGGCCAAACTAGGATCCATATCTTGCTTCTCCTTTACTTCTGAAACTAGAGAAGATTCGGAACTACTCTAGACCAAAATATTTCCTTCAACTGAATCAAGAAATCTAACTCCCAACCTAGCCAGAAGATGCACCTCACGAGCAAACTTCTTCAAATATTCCTCGACCTGTGCTACACTATCCATGGATGACCAGTTAAGGGCATCTGCCACTACATTGGCCTTGCCCGGGTGATACAACACATTCATATCATAGTCCTTTAACAATTCTAACCATCGCCGCTGTCGAAGATTCAACTCTCTCTGAGTAAACACATACTACAAACTCTTGTGATCCGTAAAGACATCAATATGAACACCGTACAATTAGTGTCTCAAGATTTTCAAGGCAAAAATCATTGCTGCTAACTCGAGGTCATGGGTCGGGTAGTTCCTCTCATGCGATTTTAAATGTCTGGACGCATAGGCTATAACCTTATTTTTCTGTATCAACATGCAACCCAACCCAACTCTAAAAGCATTACAGTACACCACAAAATCATCTACACCATTTGGAAGGGTCAACACAGGGGCCGAAGTAAGTCGAGTCTTCAACTCCTAAAAACTCTTCTCGCAAGAATCAAACCACAAGAATTTAACTTTCTTTTGGGTCAATCGAGTCAAAGAAGATGCAATAGAAGAGAAACCCTCAACAAAATAACGGTAGTAGCCATCTAGACCCAAGAAACTCCTATTATCAGATGGGGAAATAGTTCTAGGCCAATCTTTCACAGCTTTTATCTTTTGAGGATCAACTCGAATACCTTCAGAAGAAACAATATGACCTAGAAAAGCAACTGACCATAGCGAAAATTTGCATTTGCTAAATTTGGCAAATAGTTGATGATCTCTAAGTGTTTGCAAGACTATTCGTTGATGATCTGCATAGTCGTTGTCACTTCGAGAGTATACAAGAATATCATCTATGAACACAATAATAAACATATCCAGGTACTGTCTGAACACCTAATTCATGAGGTCCATAAAATCTGCTAGGGCATTTGTTAGACTGAAGGACATGACTAAGAACTCAAAATGACCATATCGGGTGCAAAAAGCTGTCATTGGAATATCACACTCCCTAACTTTATGCTGGTGATAACCGGATCTCAAGTCTATTTTTGACAAGTAACAGGCACTTTGTAGCTGATTAAACAGGTCATTAATTCTAGGAAGAGGGTACTAGTTCTTGACTTTGACCTTGTTAAGCTAACAATAGTCAATGCACATCCGTAAAGAACTATTTTTCTTTCGCATGAACAGAATGGGTGTACACCAAGGAGATATGCTAGGCCTTATATAACCTTTATTTAGAAGATCTTTGAGATGCCCTTTTAACTACTTAAGTTCTGCGGGGGCCATATTATATGGAGGAATAGAAATAGGCTGTATGTCGGGGAGAAGATCAATCCCAATTCTATCTCTCTATCGGGAGGTACCCCTGGGAGATCTTTAGGAAAAACATCGCAAAACTCATTAACAATGTTAATCGACTGAATGTTTAAAGTTTCAAACTTAGTATCTTTAACTCAAACCAAATGATAGATACTACCCTTGGATATTAATTTCCTAGCTTTAAGATAGGATATGAAATGACTCCTGGGAGATATAGAATATTTGGACCACTCAAAGGCTGGATCATTGAGAAACTGAAACTTGACTACATGGCTACGACAGTCTATGCATTACAAGAGTGAACCAATGCATACCCATAATAATGTCAAAATCAACCATGTCTAGCTCAATCAGATCTGCAAACTTTACTCTATGAACGATAGTGATAGGACATTTCTTACATACTTTCTTAGCAAGTTCACCTACAGGAGTAGAAACTACAAAAGGCTCCGGAATCTTTTTAGCATTGATCTTAAAATTCACAACCACTAACGGAGTCACATAAGAATAACTTGACCAAGGGTCCATCAACACATACACATCAAAATGAAATACACGGAGCATACCGGTAATAACATCTGGTGAATCCTCTTGCTCCAGGTGGGGTGGTATAGCATAAAATCGATTTTGGCGCTGACCACTGGCAGTACTAGATGAGGCACCCTGATGAGGAGTAGGATGAACTAAAGGGGCTGGAGCAGTAATAGCCTGAATCTGGGGACGAACATTATAGATCCCTTGTCTAGCATATGGGCAATCCCTGAATTTATCGCCCAACTTACCGCAACTAAAGAAACCCCTCTGATTGACTAAGTACTCAACGGGATGGTCCCTACCATACTTCATACATGGGGGAGGATAAGGTTTATTACACACACTATCCTAAGACCTGGACATAGTAGGTCTATTACCTTGCTCCTGCATGACTCTGGATGTGGGAGCACTAGCTCTAAAACAGAGGTCCAGTCCTTCAAAAAAATCTACTCTGACTATACCCCTACTGCTCTGATCTAACTCTCTTATTCTCTCTCTCTCTCTCTTTTTCACCTTTTCTTCTTCAAACTGCTGAGAATGTCTCATTAATCTAAAAAGATCCATGTCCCTATTAAGCATAGTAGAACTATTCCTTTTCACAATATAACTCGATATGCCAGTCAAAAACTTACCCATACTGGTCCTAGAATCAACTATCATACTGGGAGAATACTTAGACAACTAGTTAAATTTAAGACAATATTCCTTAAATGTCATGGAGCGTTGTCTCAAGTTCATAAATTCTTCTAATTTTGCTTCTCTCAGCTCTGGGGGAAAGAATCAGTCTAAGAATGTATCCTAGAAAAACTGTCAAGTCATCAGAGCGGCATCCTCCCCTTTACTCTTCCTTCACAACTCGAACCAATCATAAGCAACATCTTTCAAGCAATAGAAAGCTAGCTCCATACTTTTTTCCTCTATTATGTGCATAATTTGGGTGATCTTTTTCACCTCATCAAGATACATCTGGGGGTCCTCACCTTCCCTTGACCCATAAAACTCTATTGAATTCATCCATATAAAATCCTGAACTTGAACTACTATAGAATTACCTTCTTGAGGAGGTGGAACAGCGGCCTGAACATTGGTCTGAGCATTGGCGATAACTGCTTGGGCTAGCGCCTGAAAATCTGCTTAAAATTCGGCCTGAGTCACCATCTCATTTAAAGGATCAATGGATTGAGGTCGTTCGTTGTCTCTACGAGCTCTACAAGGAGGTATTTTCTGTCATAAGAGAGCATAAATTAATAGAACAGAGAAACAATCGTAGGCATGAAAGACTTTTAAAAGAGAGAAATGACTTTTGCTAAAATATCGCGCAGCCTCTTGCTCATAGATGTGGCGCGCTACACACCGATGATCAAGACTCTACGTAACGCGGCTTGCCAGACTTCCTAGGACTCATTTAAACCTTGGGCTCTAATACCAATCTTGTAATGCCCCAAGATCCCATCCCAAGGCATTAGATGGTGCTTAAGGCCATATGCGGCCTCAAGCTTACTCTCTGAGCCTTTCATCACTTCTATAACTCACTATGACAATAATCAAGCTGTAATAAGGAAGAATAGTTATGTCATAAACATACTGAAATACCAAGAGATACTATCCTGTACAATCAAATACTAAAGTTCTGTACATACTGGTACTCTAGTCTGACAAAGCCTATACTACATAAGACTGAGGAGCTATTGGGACAGATCCCCAACTGACTCGTACTGAACTAGAAATAAACAACCATCTACTATCAAGAAAAAAATTAGGGAAATAGGTCCTCGAATCATGAGGACTTACCAACTGTACGAATGTAGATAGAGGTACTCAAAGATCACTATCGGTGCTGAGACTGAGCACCGAAACCTACATCACGAGAAAATATAGAACACAGAAGAGTACAGGAATCAGTATTTGGGAATGTACTAAGTAGGTGGGGGTGGATGCAACATTTTAAATAATATCATAAATTTATAAGAAAATAATGCATGCTGACAATAATACCTCCCTTCGCTTGAATTATCTGAAACATTATTCCCATAAGTCATCAGTAATAACACATGCTTTATAAATCTCATAAATGATTTAACTCAACTCAAACTCTTTGACTCATGACTTAGAGTGACTCCGTAACTCAAGGTACTTAGATCAGTATGGACGTGGGAGTTTCTTATAACCGACATAACTACACCATGTAAGCTGCATGGAGTCCAACATTTTTTCCTCCTATGGAGAGAGCCCCACATTGGTGGGGGTGTCGTACTCTTTCCAAAGAGTACAACCTCAATTTCTCAATCACAATCCCATACTCAGGCTCTGGCCCACAATCATCAATACCAATCCTACGGTGGCACATAGTTTTGGAGAAATACCAGATTTCCTGGTCGGTGCTAAATAATCCTCCCAGACTCAGCTCAGAACGCATTACAAAATCCACTTTAATAAATATCAACTCATGGGTCTATTATAAAGAACAAAACATAAATATATATATCTCATCTATGAATCATAAACATCTTGTAGATTCTTAACTCGACTCAACTCAACACAACCTTTCTAAACATCAAATACATTTGCTTATCAAATCATTCCAAATATCAAATGCTTCAAGGAAATATCATAGGACTCATTCTTGACTCTCAAGTTCGAATATCATTATGTAGTCAATAATCAACTTCTTATGGAAAGCTTAAATCATGACACTTATCTCAAATCGTTCGAAAATCATCAATTCATAATAAGAATATTTAACTCATGGAATAAATTCTCAATTAAAGAAATATGACAGTAAATATATCATAATATAAAATTAACCAACTCAAACCACATAAGTCATTAATAGAGAAATTTGGGTGCAATCCCACTTGGCAAATTCATGTAAATCAATAATAGCAATTAAATCTTTAGGCACAAGAACGAAACGAGTGTTCTTGTTCAAACCCCACATACCTTGATTATGGATTGGAATGAAGAAACTTGTTATAGACTCCTTGTGCACTTCTTGAGTTAGGGTCCTTGATGTTTTTGACTTGGATACTTTGAATCTTGAACAAATTTGTGAAATTTATGGTTGGATTGTTGATGTTTTTGGAAGATTTGGATTGGACTGTGAGAGAGAAACCCTAGTATTCTTGATGAAATGAAAGAAGAATGAAGTTTTATTCTTTACTTAGATATATATATAGAGTGTCAAAATGGGTGGAAAAGACCAAAATACCTTTTTAAAAATGCCCCTTAATTTCTGTAAAAAGATGGCTGACGACATCTGTGACAGGCCGTCAGACCTGTGATAGGCCATCACGAAAGGGTTAAATTTTTGATTTTATGCCTAAGGCTGACGACGTCATCAGAAATGTCATCAAAAAGTGATGACTTCATCAGAAATGGCGTGAAAAATATGACAGCCCGTCAGACATGTTGTCAGCCTTTTCCAGATTGATATGACGGAGTAAAATGGGTATAACTCTTTCCTCTGATATCAAATTTTTGAAAAAATGGTATCATTGGAAGTCTATTTCAATTATCTATCTGTTGATAGGTCATGAGATCAAAATTCCAAGTATAATGAGAGATATTGTCATTTGAAGTTGACTATACCAATTTCCTTCCAAGAATTCAATCGGTAAGGAATGTTTTGATTTACCCAATTGTTAGGACATTTTTAAGGCCTTAATACACACCATCCTTGATCAGAAAACAACCCAAAACATTATAATTTATTTCTCATAAGCTTGATTCATTGTTGCACTATTGGTTAGAGTCTCAGGGTATTACAGAGCATAAGGAAGAGATGGATTAGACTGAGAGATTAACTTGAGCTCATGATCAATCACACGGCATGAATACTAAAAGAAGGGAAATTTTTCCTAAAACATCTCATAGCTTCCTATCCATTAGTGTGGTGCGCTACACACCCATGCACAAGACTCTACTTAATGCGTCGTTCAGAGTCCCTAGGACTCTATTAAACCTTAGGCTCTAATACCAAGTTATTAATGCCTCAAGTCTATACCCCAGATACTACACAGTGCTTAGAACCCTGAAGGAGCACAAGCTCACTTATGACTAATATCTGTTGTGAGTACTGAATAATATACTATAATAAATACAGAAAAATAGGTTGAAATACAATAAGGTTCAAAATCTGTAAATACTGATAAAATATAACATCTGCAACAATAATATTCTATAAAGATGAATAGATTTCTGAAAACTAGTATAAAAAGCCTCTAATCCAAACTGTCTGAAAGTAGAGTTGATGGGACAATCCCCCAACTAACAACATCTATTGAAATACTGAGTCAACTGTAATAATGAAAAGAAGCAATTTCCTCGATAGATGAGGACTCACTAATAAAACTAATACTCTGGCTGAATCTAAATTTGTCTATGCGTGATCGAAAACCTAAGCGTCTGAACCTATGATATGAGACATCGTAGTGCAAAGAAAGATTATGCGTTAGTACGTGGAATATACTAGTATGCTAGATTAGCTAAGGCTGAATGCAAGGGTTCATATGCATGAACAATAGCTGACTAAATAATATAGAGTAACTAAAGACAAGAGTACATGGATAACTGAAACTACTATAAATACTGGGTATGCAATACTGTGCATATAAAGATACTCTAATAGAGTTTTTCTGAAGATAGTACGGAGTTATGATACCGAGTAACTAATAATCTAAGATTACATATACTGATTGACAATATCTGATAGTACTGATTCTATATAACTAAACTGATTTCTAATTTAAAGACTGAATCTGAGACTGCAGGAGGTAATCATCTAACCGACATGCCTATTTTTTGAATAGACTTGGGGTCCAACCTGTAGTCCTAGTTGGAAGAGTGTTAGTACTATACCATGGGTAAAGACACTGAAGATTCATCCTCTATTGGCAGGTTCCCTAAAAAAGAATGGTCGTACCCTCTACTGGCAGGTAAAGTACCTCATCAACCTTCAACTGGCAGGTTGATGTCTCAACCTACACTGGCTACATTGTTTTGGAATGTAATGATTGGTTATAAGGATCACACCCTCTACCAGCATGTGAGCCCTCATCCTTGGGTTCACTCAGTGCTGAATACTACTCCCAATTGAAAGATACTGAATTGAGTATGCTGAGCTAGACTGGACTGATACTGAGTTTACTTAGTATTCTTGAGTTCTCTAATTGAGTGAGTTCTACTGAGTCCTGACACTGGCTGAGAGTACTAATGATCGTGACGTGATTGATACTATTCTGTACTAATAATGGCTCAAGGTAAATAACTAAATTTTCAGGTATCAAATACCCTCAAAACTCGATAGCATGCAAATTAGAGCATAGCATAATCTTGAATAACATAACATTTTTCACTTGTTCATAATTCATCCATAAAGATATTTTATCAACCACTTGTTCGACATAAGCTTGAACTTATACTAGCATGTCATGATTGGATCACTTAATTTACATAGACATTCTATCAAATACATGAGAAGCACAACTTAATGCACATAATCATGGATAATTTATAAACATGGAAACTACAAGGCCCAAACTTGCAATTTCATGGGTTTCACATGCAACTCATATATTCCCCCTTAATTCTATTCTATTTTCATGAATCTTATCATAATCATGGATGGAAAACCAAATTAGCACCATAGATACATTATTCACTTTGTAAATTCAAGGGTTTATCAAGATAATCACATATTCATAACACATGCTATTCAATTTCATGAAACTTTCACTTAAACCATGGATTGGAACCCAACTAATATCATGAACATGAATTTAATCTAATTCAAATATGGAAATCATAAATCATAAATCTTGAAGTTTTAAAAATGGATTCTTGGACTCTATGGGTGAAAGGGACTCATCGATAAAAACCTAACATACCTTAATTTGGGAGTTTCTTGAAGTTCTTAGTGAAATTCTTAGTCTTGATCTTGAGTTCTTGAAGCTAGGGTTTGTTTCTTTGAGAGAGAATGCCTTGATTTTAGGGGTAAAGTTGAATAATGAATGACTTAAAACGTTTCTCGGATTAAATCCCACATCTGAGTGCATTAAAAATCATGGGAAAAGACTAATTTAACCCTGGAAATCAATTAAAATTTTCATCAAAAATTTCTGATCTGGGCCTTTGGCGCGACGCGATCATGGCTTGGCACGACACGATGGAATCGCGGTGCCCTTCTGATTTCAACTTTTTACCTTACCGCGATGCGCCATGATCGCGTTGCCTTACTAGAATTTGACAATTATGAATTTGGCTAGTAGCACGATGCAGTAGTATCATGGAGCATCACTGGAAATTGTCAAATGCCATTTGGCCTAGCTCCGCGATGCACCGGAGTGCCAGTTGGCACACTGTTTTAGAAAAATGGCCATAACTCTATGCCAGGGTGTCAGATTTCACCAAATTTTATATCAGTGGAAAGCTAACGGAATTACCTATACAACGACAGGCTCTAAACTAAAAAATACTGTCATTGGGAAAATACGGGGAATTACAAAACTACCCCTTGGGAATACTCGTCCTCGAATGTGACTGATTACGGTGACAAACACTGATATACTAAGTTTACATACTGAACATGCATAATTGAAACATGAATATATGACTGAACTACTGACAAGCTGAGTTTCCATACTGAATATACATATTTGATTCATGGAATACGTGACAGAAGTTACTGATAAGCTGAGTTTCCATACTGAACATGTATATCGATGAATGAGTACATGACTGAAGAGATTCATTAATGCATGACTGAATATGCATGGTGACTGATATAAAGATTATAATTGTAGCCGAATATGTAATTGAATAATTCTAAAGAAGACGGTTACCTTAAGCTGGATCTTAATATGTAGAATAGAGAAGAGGATACTTGGTCTGCATATCTGCTACTATTTCCCATTTAGCTACCTCAACAGACTGATTCTACTAACGAACTTGGACTAAGGAACTTCTTTATTCCTTAGTCTGTGAATCTGATGATCGAGGATTTAGACTGGAACCTCTTTGAAAGAGAGATTATTCTGAATTTCTATGCCGTCTAAAGAAACTATGATTGCTGGGTCACCAACTCATTGACTTATCTACTTTCTTGAAAAAACTGAGAATTTTTTGTAAGGACCAACATAATAAGGAATCACCCTTCTTGCCGAACCTCTTTACCCCCTTCATGGGAGAGATTTTCAAGAGTAGGCAATCATTGATCTTAAACTCAACATCATTTACTAAACATGCACGAACGAAATCATGAGAACTTAACTGAATATTATGAACTGGATTAATTTCCTTGAATATATGCCATGACATAGAAATGGTCATATGATTGACATTGAAAAAAGAGGGTCAACTTATGTGTACCCCTACCCCAAACTGGATTCATTTTATGAAGAAAAACTGGAAGGTTTAGGACATAAAAGCTCAGGGG
The DNA here is from genome assembly GCF_002878395.1 of Capsicum annuum. NCBI lineage: Eukaryota > Viridiplantae > Streptophyta > Magnoliopsida > Solanales > Solanaceae > Capsicum > Capsicum annuum. The sequence goes on from NC_061122.1 coordinate 54,656,734, forward strand.
TTACAACCCAATTCCCCTATAGGAAATTATATTCCTCGAAGAATACTGACTTGGTTGAGATACTAAGGAAAAGCTGAGATGATGTATGGGGTACCTAGGAATTGTATCGTTACTGAATATCTAGGATCTAAAATTAGGGAATGATACATGAACTGGGATGAACTGGTAACTACTAGGATGCACCATCTTTTAATATTCATATTCATGAGACTTTGGATAGTACGACTAGATAGAAATATCCGAAAACATATAAAGTTGTCCGCCTGACTGCTAGACTGAATTATTAGCTGTATGGACTAACTTATACAGAAAACTTATAGTCGACTAGAGCATTTCTTTTAAACTCTTTGTATAAGGTTCTAATGACTATAGAGAGAAAGGAACCCTGGCATGGTCTGAATGAAATAACTGAATAAGAAATCACAACATGGCTCCACTTCGATAATATAGAGCAAGGCCTACGAAACATCATCTAAGACAGGGTTACTAAGCCTCATGCACTGCACCTATTAACTTGCCATCTTATCCATATTTCTCAACTATTTCTTCAACTGTAATCTCTACTTCGAAACCACACTTCACTCGAGGCATTGAAAACATTCACATGGGTGCTAATAACTCTACCTACTGAGGTCTAAGCTAAACTGAATTCTCCAACTATGTTAGACCCTACTCAAATCTCCAAAATACATTCAATCACTACACGTCAACATAAAATTCAAGCCTATCTTCAAAACAATGGCCTAAAATAAGCATGTAATAATCTTTTATTAACATGAAATATTTACTCTCTCCCATCTAAGTAATTGCTCATCAACACATCGTTCCACAAGGAGAGTTCACTAACGGTTAAAAATATGAGGACCTGAAGCATGAATGGACACTATACAGAACTTGACACTTGACTGACGCTTGAGGAATAGAATCTCAACATCATGGATTTACAAAGAGGTCTAAACTGAGGATATACATGGCATAGTCTGAATTTAACTGATCATTAGGAGTGAAGCATGAGTCATAGGAACTAAGCATACGGAAAAGTATAATATGAGTACATGAATCTGAGCTGCATGACCTGAGTTTGGAGTTTCTTCATTCATGGGACATGATTTATAATATTGAGTAAATTAGAACTCCTTATACTAGGAATTGGAATCGTACATGATTCTCTATAATGTGCACGAATATGAGCTATAACCATAGAGCAGACATGTAAGGCATAAGTAACTATCGTGATGAATAAAAAACTTTGCACTAATATAACAACAGGTTGGGAATCATCCTTCCGCACTATCTTTCTACACATACTGGTACAACTACTAGAATCTAAGAGACTGGCTTGGTTACTTATTCTATAATATCCCCCTTAGCTTAAAGCTATTATCCTAAGACTGTGAATAACTTAATAAACTCTATGTCAAACTAAAATCACTTTACTCTAAAGCCTGAGATATAACAATACTCATAAATGCTAAATTCATTCTGAAGGACTACACCTGATAATGAAAGGTCCAGTGTAAGTACTTTTTGATACAAAATTTTTAGCTTTATACTACCCCAACAATCATCATATAGAAACCTAAACACTTACGATCTTAGTAATCTTAACTTCTCTTTCTACTAGTTCAATCTAGAGATTCAAACTTAGATCAACTGAAGCTGAGGTACTACCCCTTCATTCAAGGACTGGTTCATATGGAAACTGAAAATAAACTATTCTATTTCTACAATCAACTAAGGCATAGCATGAATGGAGCTAATCCAAGTCCAGAATGGCATCAAAATTTGTCATCTCTAATTCTACTAAGTCTGCTGAAGTGACATTCTAAGATACCATAATCGAATAGTTTCTATATACTTTCCAGGCTATGATATACTGACCTACTAGCGTAGAGACTGCTAATGGTTCTATTGATATTTTAGGTTTAAATTTAAAGTCTACTGCTATGTAAGGAGTTATAAAAGACAAGGAAGCTCCTATATCTAATAAGGCATAAACATGTAATGGAAGATCTGTAATGTACCAGTGACCATATCAGGAGAACTTTCCTCATCTTGTCTAGAATGAAGTGCATAAAGCCTATTTTGGCATTGCCCAGTGGTGGCACTAGAAGCGGCACCCTGCTGATTCAGAGGATTGAACTGAGCTTTAATAAGGAATAAATATATAATCGAAGATGTATAACGTACCAGTGACCATATCAGGAGGACTTTCCTCATTTTGTCTATACTTAAGTGCATAAAGCCTGTTTGGGTATTGCCCACTGGTGGCACTAGAAGTGGCAACCTGCTGATTCGGGAGACTAGACGGAGCTGAAGTATGGTTAGACTGACCCTATTAGCTCAAATTTGTTTCTCTCAAAGCCAATCCTCTACAATCCCACATCATATAGCTTTGCTTATTACATCCAAAATAAACATCACTGCCAGATCCACTCACTCATTTATAGCTCTTACTATATTATCCACAAGGCAGATAGGAACGACTATTGCTAATACTACCCTGGGTTTTAAAGCCTGGCCCCCATCCCAATGGTCATTTTTGGACTTTAGTACGGGCCCCCCATAATGTCTCGATTTTATAGAATTGGAATATCACATTGTGCTCATAATCATGTAGGATAACTTAACCCTCTTCTGATATTTGTACCTAAACACTGCATAATATAGATAATAAATGCAAAACTGGCCATAAGGTTCAAAATACCTAAATGATGGAGTTGATGGGATATATCCCTAGCAAACTCCGCCTACTGAAAATAAACAAAATTTGATACAATATGATAAAAGGATCATCCTCGAATAAAGAGGACTCACTGCTATGCCTACTACTGCTGACTGAGAATAAACTACTAAGGGTACTATGGATCTCATACCTCTTAACCTATGGTGTCAAATAAAACACCATAGCTCAAATGCGTCAGTATGTGAATGTACCAAGTATAAAGAAGAGGTAAGGCTAAATCCAAGGGTTCATGCATGAATAATTACTTAACTGAATAATCATCAGAATACTGAATAAGGACATATGAATGAATACACAAACCATAACTAAAATCATGGAAACTTGAAGTACTAAAGCTTGGATACTGGTTTACTATCTTCTGAACTTACTACTAATGCCTGAAATACTGAATAACTGAATCTACTCATATCAATGCCTGAAATCTGAGCTTTTTACTCTCAACTGACTACATTAGAGATCAAACCTCTCTAACGGATGATTCTAGAATCTACTATCAATGATAAGAGATGATCATGTCTGAATCTAACAAGAAGAATACTCAATTAAATTTGAGACTGAGATAAGCCTATCTGATGAGTGATCTCGAGATCTGATAATAAGATTACTTAACTAAATTTGAGACTGAGATCAAGCCTATCTAATGGGTGATCACGGGATCTGAAAATGAGATTACTCAATTGAATCTGAGAGTGGGATCAAGCCTATCTGACGGGTGATCTTTGGATCTAAAAATGAGAGTACTCAAATTAATCATAGATTGTGATCAAGCATATATGATGGGTGATCACAGGATCTAATAATGAGATTACTCAATTGAATCTAAGATTGAGGTCAAGCCTATCTGACAGGTGATCTCAGGATCATAAAATAAGACTACTCAACTGAATCTAAGACTGAGATCAAGACTATCTGACGGGTGATCTCGAGATCTGATAGTGAGATTACTCAACTGAATCTGAGACTGAGATCAAGCCTATATAATGGGTGATTTTGGGATCTGATAATGAGATTACTCAACTGAATATGAGACTGATACTAAGCCTCTCTGATGGGTAATTTTGGGATCTGATAATGAGATTACTCAATAGAATATGAAACTGAGATTAAGCCTATATGACGGGTGATCTCTAGATCTGATACTGAATAAATTTATATGGGACTAAGCCAATCTGATGGGTAGTCCATGAATTAATGGAACGATCTGAGTTACTCACTGAGTTAGATGACTGTATTTGACAATCCTGGTTTCTAAAGATTGATACTGAAACTGCAACTGTGGGAAGTAGTCACTTAACTGACATGCCTCAAATCTCAAATGGTGGGGTCCAACCTGTAACACCAGCTGTAAGGATATCAATACCATTCCATAGGTAAAGACCTCTCTGGTCAAGCCTATCTCACAGGTGACCCTCACAGGAAGTCAAGTCTAAGGCAATACAACAGTCATGCCTATCTGATTGGTGACCAGCCTTTCATGATGGGTGAATCCTGTATTTTGCGCTAGCTATGCATTTTTGGAGTTGAGGGATTACTCTTACAAACTCTGCCTCTCTAACGGGGAGCTGCCATCCCTACCCTCGCTCGGTGCTAGCTCCTACTCCCAACTAAATGACTCTGAACTGATTCTTTGCTGAACACAAACTAAGCTGAATTCAATTGGTTTCATATCTGATAGAATACAATTGAATCTTGTTATCTGACTGACAACACTGAGCTTTGAATATAGTACTCAATTACTACAGAGGTCAGAACTAAGCACTTAAATAGTATTAGATCTGAGCTGGGTACAGAATTGAGGCTAGATTATTAGGGATACTTAGATTATGATAATTATAGAGATTACTAAGATTTTTTAAGTTTTATATTTGTCTAAGAATACAAAGTTCTATAACTCGCTGAGTTCTGAGAATCATGGCTCGACTAGAATTATCGTGAAAACTGACATGGGCTCTAGACAATGGCTAAATTGTCTGTTATAAATACCCCCATGACTCGGTAACATAAAATTAAAACATAACCAATCTTGAATATTAAAGAAAATGGACAATCATTCACCATCACAATCACTAAGGCATCATTTCATGCCTTTAGGAACCCAAAACACGTAATAACACAGGGGAAATGCTATTGGATCATATTCCATTCAACAAGATCTTGAATCAAACACTTAGCATGTATCAAAGAGCACATAATTGGGGAATTTCATGCTATCATGTCACAATTAATTCACTAAGAATTTTCAACAAACACTTGGCATGCATGGCCTTGCACACAATTGGGGATTTCTAGTCAATATGCTATAATGTCTCTAATTCCTTCACATAAGCATTTTATCAAACATATGGGGAGCATGCTTTTCTTATTCAATAATTTTCTTCACTAAATTGACGTGAACACATCACTTAAGAAGTAAATTGAAGAGTGTTTATCATGAACATCACATGAATTTCACATTCTATGGTCAAAGCTTGAAAACCTTGTAAATAAACATGAATCACAACTCAATAATAGAATGAACATCAATTTCAAATCACATGAATTGTGAAAACTCATAAACATTAAGGCTTTGAAATTTAGAAAAGGGTTTTTGAGCTTCTTAGATGAAAGAGACCCAAAAATCAACATTGAAAGCTCTTGGAGAGATTCTTGATTTCTTGATTTCTATTTATTTTCACGAAGAAGAAGGAAGGGTTTTGATTTTGTAGAAACCCTAGTTTTTTATGTCGAAGAGAATTGAGAGTAAACAATGATATTTTGGGTTAAATGAGGCCAAATCTCGTGTTAAAGAGTATATATAGGGGTTGGGAAAAGACCTTTTTTGCCCTTGGAATTAAACTGAAAAATCCCAATTTTACATGCTAGCATGACACGCTATAATCTCACCATCTTACTAGAAACTGGACAATTGGGAAACTAGTTGGTGGCATGATGTGGTGGAAATCGCGTTGCCACCATGGTTGCAAACTAGAAAGACATCGCGCGCGGTGGAATCGCGTTGGTGAACTAGAAATTGAAAACTATGAAATAAACCTTGGCGCGATATGCCATAATCACAAAGGCTCACTGGATTTTGATGATTACCATTTTGGTTGGATACGCGACGCGCTAAAGTGCCAGGTGGCACACTGTCTCACTAAAATAGCTCTAACTTTTTGCCCGAGTGTCAGATTTAAGAAAATTTGGTATTGATTGAAATCTTGTTCAATTCTCTACATGAAAAAAATTCGATATTAGGGAAATTTTACATGGTTCAAAATACTTCTCACTTGTGAAGAAACTTCTCAATATTTTAGGGCTAGATTAACACTTCACTGGACACGCTTTAAGGCTAGACTATGAGAGAATTTTGTGGGGTCTTAAAATATCTCCCCTTGGAAATATTCATCCTCGAATGTCACTTGATAGGATAAGAATACTGCTCTACTGAACTTACTCAAGGAATGAGAGCATCTGAAACATAACCATGCAACAGGAACTACTGATACTCTGAGTTCTCATACTGGACATGCATACCTTATGCATGGAATACTCAACTGAAGCTACTCATAAGCTAAATTCTCATAATAGAAATGCATTTATGATGCATGGATGCGTAACTGAGTTGTTCTCATGAGTGCATGACAGAATACACTAAAAAATTAAACTCTTTCGACGGAACATGAATATCTAATGCATGAATGTTTGACTGAACTGACTCTCGAAACCATGACTAGCTATGCAATAAAAAATAATGTTGACTTTATAAGGAGAGTCTGAAGATACAACTGAATGAGTCTAAGGACATGAAAGAATTGTAATATCAAGGGGTATCTCCCCCTTGGGACTCTATGTCCCTCTAAACAAACTTTGCTGAAATTATGGGGCAGTGCATGGGGCACCTATGAACTGGGTAATGATTGACCGACTGAGATCTGAAACTAATGGATGACTCATGCTGACATATAAGCTCAAAATAGGAGAAAAGGATCTAACAATGCATATCATAATGATGAAGGACTCATAACATACCCGAATCTATATTAGGGAACCTTCCGTGATCATAGTAGGTCTGAAGCTCATGGAGTCTGTTCTGATGGTGGCCACTATTGGCATTGGAAGGGGCACTATACTGATGAAACTCTCTACCCCTCTGAGCTTATAATCTACACTCTAGCATTCTATGGCCTATCCAACTACACACAAATCACACATCATTGATGGCTCTATACATGCCTAGGTAGATCTTGCCATACTCTCTACAAAGCATATAAGTACGAACACCACTAGCACTACTCTGAGCTTTGGTGCCTAGCGCACCATCATGATTGACACCTCTGAATTTCGGTGCGGGTACACTAGCTGAGGATGGATTTGGGACTGAAAATCTCTGACTATGCCAAAAATAGCTACTACCCTAGGACCCTACCTGAGAGAAACCTTGACTACCTATTCTGTCTTTCTTACTCTCTCTCTTTCTTTCATCTTATCTGCTCAATCTACTGTGCATGCATCATCAGCCTAGCAAGGTCCAGATCTCTATTGAGCATAGCGGCCCTACAGTTTCAATACTAAATCAGATTCACCAGTGACAAACTTATTCATACTCGCTCTAGGGTCAGCTATCAAGTCAGAAGCATACTTAGATAATTGGTTGAACTTAAGAAAATACTCTTTCACTGTCATCGAGCCTTGTCTTAGGTTCATGAACTCTTCTACCTTAGCTTCCCTCATATCTAGTGGGAAAAACTTATTTTAAAAGGCATCCTGAAACTCCTGCCAAGTCACGTGGGCTGCACCCTCACCTCTGCTCTTCTCCCACATCACTACCCAATCATGAGCAATATTCTTCAACCTATAGGATGCTAAATCTACACACTCCTCCTCAAAAACATACATAACCTTGGTGGTCTTCTTAACTTTCTCAAGATAAAGCTGTGGGTCCTCACCTGCTACTGACTCAAAGAATTCTGGTAGGTTCATTCTCATGAAATCTCTAATTCTGGCTGTAGATAAACCCCTATCTTGTTGTAGTGGGGCCACAACCTGATGGTTACCCAGAACATTAGTCATAGCTTGGGCTAGCGCCTGAAAAGCTGCCCAAAACTCTGTATATGACACATTCTCATTCTCAAGATCTTCCAGATGAGGTGGTTGGTCATCAGCCCAATGGGTCTTATCTCTATGAGAAGGCATACTCTGTACATAAAAAAAAGAGGTGGATTAGACTGAGTATCACTTGAGCTCATGCTCACTCGCATGATATGAATACTGAAAGAAAGGAAACAACACCTAAAACATCTTACAACCTCTTGTACATAAATGGGGCGCGCAACACACCCATGCATAAAACTCTATTCGATGCGGCTTTTTAGACTCCCTAGGACACTATTATACCTTAGGATTTTATACCAAGTTTGTAGCGACCTGATTTTCTAGAATCAGAACATCACATGGTGCTCATGATCCCGAAGGACTACAAGTTAACCCAATACTGATATTGGTACCTAAACACTGCATAATATATATAATAAATATGGAAACTGGCCATAAGGTTCAAAACTTCTAAAAATACTCAAAATTTAAAACTAAATAATAATACATCTGTCCAAAAAGCCTCTAAACTGTCTGAACTGTGGAGTTGGCAGGACATATCCCCAAATAACTTCGTCTACTAAAAATAAACAAAATCTGATACAATAATGATAAAGGAATTATCCTCAAATGAAGAGGACTCACTGCTATGTCTATTGTTGTTGACTAGGACTAAACTGCTAAGGGTACTCTGGATCTCATGCTTGTGAATCTATGGTGTCAAATAAAACACCATAGAGCAAATGCGTCAGTAAAAGAATATACTGTGTATGAAGATAAGGTAAGGCTAAATGCAAGGTCTTGTGCATGAACAATTACCTAACTGAATAATCATGAGAATACTGAATGATGACATATGCATAAATGCATAAACCATAACTGAAAACATTATAACTCAAAGTATTGAAACTCGGATACTGCTTTACTATCATCTGAACTAAGTACTAACGCCTGAGATATTGAATAACTCAATCTACTAATATCAATGACTAAAATTTGAGCTATCTACTCTCGATTGACTGCGTCAGAGATTAAACCTCTCTAACGTATGATTCTGGAATCTACTATCAATGATAAGAGATGATCATGTCCAAATCTTACAACAAGAATACTCAACTAAATCTGAGACTGATATTAAGCCTATCTGATGGGTGATCTGGGGATCTGATAATGAGATTACTCAATAGAATCTGAGATTGAGATCAAGCCTATCTGACGGGTGATCTCGGGATCTAAAAATGAGATTACTCAACTAAATTAAAGACTGATATCAAGCCTATCTGATGGGAAATCTCGGGATCTGATAATGAGATTACTCAATAGAATCTGAGACTGTGATCAAGCCTATCTAATGGATGATCTCAGGATCTAAAAATAAGATTACTCAGCTTAATTAGAGACTGAGATCAAGACTATCTAATAGGTGATCTTGGGATCTAAAAATGAGATTACTCAACTAAATCTGAGACTGAGATCAAGCCTATCTGACGGGTGATCTCAGGATCTGATAATCAGATTACTCAACTGAATCTGAGACTGAGATCAAGCCTATCCGATAGGTGATATCGGGATCTGATAATGATATTACTCAACTAAATATAAGACTGAGATCAATCCTATCTAATAGGTGATCTCGAGATCTGATAATTAGATTACTCAACTTAATATGAGATTAAGATCAAGCCTATCTGACGGGTGTTCTGTAGATCTGATACTGAATAACTTTATATGGGACCAAGCTGATCTGAAGGGTGGTCCATGATTTAATGGAACTATCTGAGTTCCTCACTGATATAGATGACTGTATCTGACAGTCTTGGTTTTAAAAGAGTAATACTGAAGCTACAACTGTGGGAAGTAGTCACTTAATTGATATGCCCTAAATCTCAACTGGTAGGGTCTAACCTGTAACCCCAGCTGGAAGGGTATCAATACCATGATACGGGTAAAGACCTCTCTGGTCAAGCCTATCTGATGGGTGACCCTCGTAGGAAGTTAAGCCTAAGGCAATATAATAGTTAAGCCTATCTGACGGGTGACAAACTTTTCCTGACGGGTGACTCCGGCATCCTGCACTGGGTATGCAGTTTTGGAGTTCAGGGATTGCTCCTAATGACTCTGCCTCCTAGGTGGGGAGATGCCATCCCTGCCCTCGCTCGGTGTTATCTCCTAATCCAAACTAAAGACTCTGAACTAATTTTTAACTAAACATAAACTAAGTTGAATTCACTTGATTCCGTCTTTGGAAGAATACTACTGAAGCTCATTATCTGACTGATGACACTGAGCTTTGAATAGAATACTCAATTACTACAGAGGTCAGGACTGAACACTTAAATACTACTAGATCCGAGCTAGGTATAGAACTGAAGCTAGATTACTAGCGATACTGAGATTATGATGATCATAGAGATTATTGAGATATCCTATGTTCTATATCTGTCTTAGAATATAGAACTCTATAACTCACTGAGTTCTGAGAATCAGTTCTTGACTGAAATTATCATGAAAACTGAACGGGCTATAGACAACAACTAAATTGTTGGGTATAAATACCCCCAGGACTCGATAACATAAAATCAAGACATAGCCATTCTGGAATAATCAAGACCATGTACAATCATTTACCATCACAATCAATAAGGCATCACTTTCAGCATTTAGGAATCCTAAACATGTACTAACATAAGGGGACATGCTATTGGATCATACTCCATTCAACAAGATCTTGCATCAAACAGTTAGAATGTATTAAAGTCTTAGAATATATCAAAGAGCACATAATTAGGGAATTTCATGCAGTCATGTCACAATTCATTCACTAAGGCTTTTAAACAAACACTTGCCATGCATAGGCTTGCACACAATTCGGGATTTCTAGTCAATATGCTATAAAGGCTCTAATTCCTTCACATAAGTATTTTATCAAATATATGGGGAGAATTCTTTGCTTATTCAAAAATTTTCTTCTTTTAATTGACATGAACAAATCACTTAATAAGCAACTTGAAGAGGGTTTATCATGAACATCACTTGAATTTTATATACTAGGGTCAAAGCTTGAAAAATTTGTAAATAAACATGAATCACAACTCAATAAGAGCATGAACATCAATTTTAACTCACATGAATCATGAAAACATAAAATCTTTGAAATTTAGAAAAGGGTTTTTGAGCTTCTTGGATGAAAGGGACTCAAGAATCAACATCTACATACTTCAAAGAAACTCTTTCTTCAAAGCTCTTGGAGAGATTCTTGATTTCTTGATTTTCCTTGATTTTTCTTGAAGAAGAAGGAAGGGTTTTGATTTTGTAGAAACATAGTTTTTGATGTTGAAGAGAATTGAGAGAAAACAATGATATTTTGGGTTAAAAGAGGCCAAATCCCGTGTTAAGGAGTATATATAGGGGTTGGCAAAAGACCCTTTTTTCCCTTGTAATTAAAATAAAAAATCCCAATTTTAGATGCTTCGTGACGTGCCATATTTGCGCTAGCTTTCTGAAACTGGATGATTGGTAAATTGGTTGTGAATTTCAAATACACCGCGATGCGGTGGAATCGCGTTGGTGCACCAGAAATTGACAACTCTAAAACTAAGCCTTGGTGCAACGTACCATAATCATGGAGGCTCACTGGATTTTGACGATTTCCAATTTTGCTGGATTCGCGATGCGTTAAAGTGTCAGGTGGCACACTATCTCACTAAAATAGTTCTAACTCTTTGCCCAAGTGTCAGATGTGGGCAAGTTTTGTATCGACGGAAAACTTATTCAATATTATGGAAATTATACATGGTTTAAAATACTTTTCACATGGGAAGACACTTCTTAATCTTTTAGTGTCGAATTAACAATTTACTGGACACTTTCTAAGGCATGGACTATGAGAAAATTTTATGGGGTCTTACACGCCTTGACTAATAGCGGCATTGGGGCTTAGAATCTCTGACAGAAATGGGAGCGGTTTCTAGCCCTTTATCTTGTCTTTGAATTATTTGTTCTAGCCCTCTTATTCTTCCTACGTTCCCCCCCTTACTGTGCTGTGTGCAAATCGAAAATAGTCCACAAATTATTCTAAGCAACTATTTAATAAGCTAAGGTAGTGAAAGTAGCTCTAAATTTAGCATGAGAGACATGCTCACACAGAGGATTTACCTGAACGGGCGAAGGAGCTATGCCATTTTCATTACTTCTTACATCAGCTTCTTTGGGTGGAATGTTTCGAAAGTAAAAGGAAGAGATAAATTATACTGAGAGTCTTACTTGATCTTATGCTCACTTGTACGACATGAATACTAAAAGAAGGGAAACTTTTACTAAAATATCTCGTTAGCCTCCTATCCATAAGTGTTGTGCGCTATACACCCATGCACAAAACTCTTGATGCAGCATTCAGACTTTATAGAACTCTATGGAGCCTTAAGCTCTGATATCAAGTTTGTAATGCCCCTAGTCTGTACCTCGAATGCTACACATGCTTATGACCTCGAAGGACCATAAGCTAACCCATGACTGATATCTTTTGTGAGCATTGAATAATATATTATAATAAATGAAGAAAAATATGTTGAAATGCTATAAGGTTCAAAATATATAACTAATAATAAAATATAACATCAGCAATAATAATAATCTGTAAAGTTGAAAACACGTCTGAAAACTAGTCTGAAAAGCCTCTAATATTAACTTTCTGAAAGTGAAGTTGATGGGACAATCTCCAACTAACTCTATCTACTGAAATACTAAGTCTACAATAATAATCAAATAAAGAAATATCCTCAAGAAATGAGGAATTACTACTAAAGTTGATGCTGTGGGTTGAATCTGAATCTATCTATGTGCGGTTGGAAACCTAGGCATTTAAACCTATGATATCAAACGTCATAGCGCAAAGAAAGAGTATGCGTCAGTACATGGAATGTAACGGTATGCTAGATGATGTAAGGATAAATGCAAGGGTGTATATGTAGAATAATAGCTGACTTAATGATGTAGAATAGCTAAACACAAGAGTACATGAATAATTGAAACTACTGTAAATATAGAGTGTGGAATACTGTGCATATACATATACTGTAACTGAGCTTTTCTGAAGCTAGTACAGAGTTCTGATATTGAGTAACTAATAATATGATATTATAGATACTAATTGACTGTATCTGACAGTCCTGATTCTATAGATTTTAACTGAGTTCTAATTTGAAGACTGAAATTAAGACTGTGGAATGTAATCATCCAACCGAAATACCCCTTTTCTTAATAAATTTTGGGTTCAACCTGTAATCCCAGTGGGATGAGTGTCAGTACCACGCCATGGGTAAAGACACTGAAGAGTCACCCTCTACCGAGAGATGCCCTAAATGAGAATGGTGGTACCTTCTACTGGCAGGTAAAGTACCTCATCAACCCTTAACTGGCATGTTGATGTCTCAACCTACGTTGGCTACGTAGTTATTGAACACGAGGATTGCTTTCAAGGATCACACTATCTACTGGCAGGAGAGCCCCCATAATTGGGTTCACTTGGTGCTGAATCCAACTCCCAACTGAAAGACGCTGAACTAAGTATACTGAACTTGACTGGACTGATACTGAGTATACATAGTTTTTTTTAGTTTTGTAATTGAGTGAGTTTTACTGAGTTCTAAAATTGGCTGAGAGTACTATTGATCATGACATGACTGATACTATTCTATAACTAACACTAGTTTAAGGTAAATAGCTAAATTGTCGGGTATTAAATACTCCAGTACTCGATAGCATGAAAAGTAGAGCATAGCATAATCTTGAAAGACATAACAATTTGCACTTGTGCATAATCATCCATAGAGACATTTTATCAAAAACTTATAGGGCATAAGCTTGTACATATACTAACATGTCATGATTGCTTCACTTCATTCACATGGACATTCTACCAAACAAATGGGGAGCATAACTTAATGAACATAATCATGGATAACTTATAAACATGGCAATTAAAATGCCTAAACTTTCTAATTCATGGGTTTTATATGCAATTCATATAATTCCCCCTAAATTCTATTCTATTTTCATGAATATTATCATAATCATGGATGGAAAATGAAATTCACATCATAGATGCATTAATCACTTTATAAATTCTTGGGTTTATCAAGATAATCCTATATTCATAACACATGCTATTCAATTTTATGAAATTTGCACTTAAACCATTGATTGGAACCCAACTAATATCAAGAACATGAATTCAATTTAATTCGAACATGAAAATCATAATTCATAAATCTTGATGTTTTAAAAATGGATTCTTGGACTCTATGGGTGAAAGTTACACAATAGATGAACACCTAACATACCTTAATTAGGGAGTTTCTTAAAGTTCATGGTGAAATTCTTAGGCTTGATCTTGATTTCTTGAAGCTAGGGTTTGTTTTATTGAGAGAGAATGCCTTGATTTTGGGGGAAAAGTTCAATAATGAATGACTTAAAATGTTTTTAGGGATTAAATCCCACAACTGGGTACATTAAAAATGATGGGAAAAGATCAATTTAACCCTGGATGTCATTTAAATTTTTTGTCAAGAATTTATGATATGAGCCCCTAGCGCGACGCGCCATGATCACGCCAGACCACTAAAAAATGATAATTGGGAACTGAGAACTTGGTACGATGTAGTGGAATCACGGTGCCTTATTGATTTTAAATTTTGACCTTGGTGCGACGCACCACGATCGCGTTGCCTTATTGGAATGGGACAATTATGAATTTATCTACTAGTGTGATGCGATGGTATCGCAGAGCTTCACTAGAAATTGCCAAATGTCATTTGGCCTGGCTCCATCATGCGCTGGAGTGCCAGTTGGCGCACTATTTTACAAAAATGGCCATAACTCTTCGCTCGGGTGTTGGATTTGACCGAATTTTATATCGTTGGAAAGCTAACGGAATTTCCTATGCAATGAAAGTACCTAAACTTTAAAATATAGAGTATTTTAAAAAATTAATATTAGATAAGTCGTGTACTGAGTGTTAATCTTTGCTGGGGAAATACAGGATATTACAATATCTCCCCCTTGGGAACATTCATTCTTAAATGAGACTGATTAAGCTGAGAAACACTGATAGACTGAGTTTACATGCTAAACATGCACAAGTAAAATATGGCTGCATGATTGAACTACTGACAAGATGAGTTTCGATACTAAACATGCATATCTGATGCATGTAATACGGAACTGAAGTTACTGATAAGATGAGTTTCCATACTAAACATGTATATCTGATGCTTGAGTACATGACTAAACTGATTCATGAATGCATGAATGAATATGTAACGGTGATTGATATAAATATTATAATGGTAACCGAACATGGAATTGAGTAATTCTATGGAAGATGGTTACCTTAAGCTGGATCTGAATTTGCAGAACAGAGGTGAGGATACTTGGTCCTCATATCTGCTTCTGTTTCCCAAGTAGCTCCCTCAACGGATTGATTCCTTAAGCAAACTTCTACTAAGGGAACTTCTTTGTTCACCAGTCTTCGCATCTGATGATCGAGGATTTGGACTGTAACTTTTTCAAAGGCAAGATTATTCTAAATTTCTACACCCTCTATGAGAACTATGACTGCTGGGTCACTAATGCATTTTCTTAGAGAGGAGACATGGAATACTAGGTGTAATGAAGCTAGATTTGAAGGCACTCAAGCTTAAATGATACCTTTTTGAAACAACTGAGAATTTTTTGTAAGGACCAGCATATTGGGGACTGAGCTTCCCCTTCTTAACAAACCTCTTTACTCCCTTCATGGGAGAGATTTTTATGTGTAGGCAATCACTGATATAAAACTTGAGATCATTTACTGAACATGCATGAATGGAATCATGAGAACATAACTTAATCTGAAACATAATGCATGAACTGAACATCATGAACTGGGATGATTTCCTTGAATACATGCCATGACATGGAAATGGTCATACAACTGAGATTGGAATGAGAGGATCAACTTATGAGTACCCCTACCCCAAACTGGATTCGTTTCCTGATGAGAAACTGGAAGCTTTAGGACATAAACTTCAAGGGTTACAGTGCATCTCCCTCTTAGGAGATTATATCCCTCAAAGAATGCTTACTTGGCTGAGATACTAAGGAAAAGCTTAGATGATGCATGAGGCACATACAAACTGAATCGTGACTTAATATCTGGGCTCTGAAACTGGGGCATAATACATCATATGTGCTGAACTCGCAAATACTAGGATGATGCATCTTGGAACGATAATAATCATAAGACTTCGGATTGTACAACTAGATGGAAAGATGGGAAAACATACAAACTTGTTCGCCTGACTGCTAAACTAAATTGCTGGCTGTATGGACTAACTCATGCTAAAAACTTATACTCGATTGGAGCATTCCATTGACACTCTTTTTATAAGATTTTAAATATTATAGGGAGAAAGGAATCCTTGCATGGTCTGAATAAGACATCTGAATAAGAAATCACTACATGTCTCCACTTCAATAAAATGGAGCAGGGCCGACGAAATATTATCTAAGGCATGGCTACTAAGCCTCATGCACTATAACTACTAAATTTCCATCTTAGCCACACTTCTCAACTGTTCCCTCAACTATAATATCTACTTTAACACTGCATTTCACTCTAGGATATAAAAATATTCACATGGGCACTAATAACTCTACCTACTGAGGTCTAAGCTGTATTGAATTGTCCCACTATGTTAAAGCCTACTCAAATCTCTGAAATACATTTAATCAATATACGTCAACATGACAGTTAAGCCTATCTTCATAACTACGGCCTCATGTAAAACAAGCATGTACAAATCTTTTCTTAATATAAAATAGTTACTCTCTCCCATCTAAGCAACTGCTAATCACCACATCATTCCACAGAGAGATTTCACTGATGGGTAAAAACATGAGGACCTGAAGTATAAATGGACACTATACTGAACTTGATCCTTGGCTGAAGCCTGAGGAATAGAATAACAACATCATAGATTTATGAAGAGGTCTAAACTGGGGATATACATGGGATAGTCTGAATTTAACTGATCATTAGGAGCATAACATAAGTCATGGGATCTAAGGATACGGTTAAGCATGACATAAGTACATGAGTCATGAGCTGCATGACCTGAGTTTAGAGTTTCTGCGTTCCTGGGACATGATTCATAATATTGAGTGAACTAGAACTCCTTAGACTAGGAACTAGAATCGTACATGATTCTATATAATGTGCATGAATATGAGCGATGACCATAGAGCTGACATGTAAGGCATGAGTAACTAGCGTGATAACTGAAAAACTTTGCACTGATATAAGAATAGGTTGGGAATCATCCTCCCACACTACCTTTCTACACATGCTTGCACTACTACTAGAATCTGAGAGCCTGACTTGGTTACTGGTTATATTATCTTCCCTTTAGCTTAAATATATTATCATAAGTCTGTGAATAACTTAATAAACTCTACGTCGAACTGAAAACATTACTCGAGATCCTGAAATATAACAGTACTCATAAATACTAAACTTATTCTGAAGGACTGCACCTGATGATGGAAGTTCTACTGCTAGTACTTACTTTTGATACACAATTCTTAGCTTTCTATTGCCCTAACAATCATCATATAGAAACCTCAACACTGACTATCTTAGAATTCTCAACTCCTCTTTCTACTAGTTCTACCTAGAAATTCAAACTTAGATCAACTGAAGCTGAGGTACTAACCTTTTATTCAAGGACAGATTCATTTGGAAACTAAAAATGAACTATTCAATTTCAACAATCAACAGAGGCATAGCATGAATGGAGCCAATCCATCTCGAGAATGACATCAAAATCTATCATCTCTAATATTACTTAGTCTTGTTAAGTGACTTTCTGAGATATCATAACCAAAATTTCTGTATACCCGCCGGGCTATGATACATCTTCCTAATGGGGTAGAGATTGTGAATGATTCTGTTATGATTTCTGATTTATCTTTAAAGTCAACTTCTATGTAAAGAGTTACAAAAGAGAAGGAAGTTCCTAGATCTAATAAGGAATAAATATATAATGGAAGATATAAAATATACCAGTGACAACATCAGGAGGACTTTCCTGATCTTTTTTGGATTGATGTGCATAAAGTCTCTTTGGCAGTTGCCCATTGTTGTACTGGAAGAGGCACCCTACTGATTCGAGCGACTGGACTGATCTGAAGGATGGTTGGACTGACCCTATTATTGTAAATCCCTTTCCCTCGTATCTAATGCTCTACACTCCTGCATTATGTGTCCTAGCTTACAATATCTAAAACATACATCACTGCCAGATCTACACACTCCTTTATAGTTCTTACTATATTCTTCGCAAAGCAGGTGGGTACGACCAAGGCTCAGACTACCCTGGGTTTTGGTGCCTGGCGCCCCATCCTGACGGTCATTTCAGGACTTTGGTACTAGAACCCTAACTGATAGCAAAACTGGGGCTGAGAATCTCTAACATAACTGGGAGTGGTTACTACCTCCTGATCTTGGCTTAGAATTATTTGTTCTATCTCTCTTATTCTTTTTACGCACCTCTCCCTCTCTGTGCTGAGTGTAAGATAAAAGCCTAGATAGGATAACAGTCTACAGATTATTCTTATCAACTGTTGAATAAGCTTATGTAGTGAAAGAAACTCTAAATTCAGCATGAGAGACATGATCATTTACGAGATCTGCCTGAACGGGCGAAGGAGCTAGCTTGTTTACATTACTTATTCTATTAGTTTCTATGGGTGGTACATTATGGAAGAATTAGGAAGATATGAATTATATTGACGTTAACTTAAGCTCATTATCACTCACACGACATGAACACTGAAAAAAGGGAAACTTTTCCTACAACATGTTATAGCCTCAAGTCCATAAGTGTGGTGCTCTACACACCCATGTACAAGACTCTACTTGATGCTATATTCAGACTTCATAGGACTCTGTTGAACCTTAGGCTCTGATACCAAGTTTGTAATGCCCCGAGTCTATACATCGGATGCTACATGGTGCTTATGACCCCGAAGGACCACAAGGTAACCTATGACTGATATCTGCTATGAGCACTGAATAATATATTGTAATAAATACAAAAAAATAGGCTAAAATTCCATAAGGTTCGAAATATATAAATAATAATAAAATATAACATCTATAATAATAGCAATCTGTAAAGATGAATGCATGTCTTAAAACTAGTTTGAAAAGCCTCTAATATTAACTATCTGAAAATGGAGTTAATAGGACAATCCCCCAACTAACTCTGTCTACTGAAATACTGAGTCTACTATAATAATGAAATAAAAGAATGTCCTCGATAGACGAGGACTCACTACTTAATCTAATACTATGGGCTGAATCTGAATCTGTCTATGCGCGGGCGGGAACCTAAGCATTTGAACCTATTATATGAGACGTCATAGCGTAAAACAAGAGTATGCATCAGTACGTGGAATGTTATGGTATGCTAGATAAGGTAAGGCTGAATAAAGGGGTTCATATGTATGAATAATAGATGACTGAATGATATAGAGTAACTAAACATAACAGTACATGGATATGTGAAACTGTTGTAAATAATAAGTATGCAATACTATGCATATATATCTATATATACTATAACTGAGTTTTTCTGAAGCTAATACAAAGTTTTGATATTGAGTAACTAATAATCTGAGATTACTGATACTGATTGACTATATCGTATAGTCCTAATTCTGTAGAACTAATCTGAGTTCTAATCTGAAGACTGAAACTGAAACTATGGGAGGAATCATCTAACTGACTTACCCCTTTTCTAAATAGATTTGGGGTCTAACCTGTAACCCCACTAGTAAAGACACTGAAGAATCACCCTCGACTGGTAGGTGTCCAAAATGAGAATGGCGGTACCATCTATTGGCACGTAAAGAACCTTATCAACCCTAAACTGGCAGGTTGATGTCTCAACCTACACTGGCTACGCAGTTCTAAAATGCAAGGGTTGTTTCTAAGGATCACACCCTCTACAGGTAGGTGAGCCCTTATCCTTGGGTTCACTCGGTGATGAATCCTACTCCCAACTTAAAGAAGCACATCTGAGTATACTGAAATGGACTCGACTGATACTGAGTTTACTGTGTTTTTCCTGAGTTTGGTAATTGACTGAGTTCTACTGAGTTCTGACAATGGCTGAGAGTACTACTGATCGTGACATGACTAATACTATTTTGTAACTGACACTGGCGCTAGGTAAACAACTAAATTATCGTGTATGAAATACCCCCAAGGCTTGATAACATTAACAGTAGAGTATAGCCTAATCTTTACTAGCATAACATTTTTCACTTGATCAAAATTCATCCATAGAGATATTTCATTAAACACTTGTAGGGCATAAGTTTGTAATAATACTAGCATGTCATGATTGCATCATTTAATTCACATATACATTCTATCAAACACTTGGGGAGCACAACTTAATGCATATAGTCATGGATAACTTATAAACATGGAAACTACAATGCCCAAACTTGCATTTTCATTGGTTTCGCATGCAGCTCATATAATTCCCTCTAAATTATAATCTATTTTCATGAATCTTATCATAATCATGGATGGAAAACCAAATTAGCATCACAAATACATTAATCACTTGGTAAATTCAAGGGTTTATTAACATAATCACATATTCATCACACATGCTATTCAATTTCTTGAAACTTGCACATAAACCATGGATTGGAATCCAACTAATATCATAAACATGAATTCAATCTAATTCAAAATGAAAATCATAAATCATAAGTATTGAAGTTTTAAAAATGGATTCTTGGACTCTATTGGTGAAATGGACCCATAGATTAACACCTAACATACCTTAATTTGGGAGTTTTTTGAAGTTCTTGGTTAAATTCTTAGGCTTGATCTTGATTTCTTGAAGCTAGGGTTTGTTTTCTTGAGAGAGAATGCCTTGATTTTTGGGGAAAAGTTAAATAATGAATGACTTAAAATGATTTTATGGATTAAATCCCATATCTGGGTGCATTAAAAATCACGGGAAAACACAAATTTAACCTTGGACGTCAGTTAAAATTTTTGTCAAAAAATTTCAATCTGGGCCCCTGGCGTTATGCGCCATGATCGCATCGGGCAATAGGAAAATGACAAGTGGGAACCAAGGGCTTGGCACGACGTGGTGGAATCATGGTGCCTTTTTTATTTCAAATTTTGATTTTGGCGCGACGCACCATGATCGTGTTGCCTTACTGGAATTGGACAATTTTGAATTTGTTGGTGGTGTGATACGGTTCTATCGTGGAGCTTCACTGGAAATTGCCAAATGCCATTTGGCCTAGCTCCGTGAAGTGCCAGAGTGCCAGCTGGCACACTGTTTTAGAAAAATGGCCATAACTCTTCGTCCGGGTGTCGGATTTGGGCGAATTTTACATCGTTGGAAAGCTAACAGAATTTTCTATGCAATGGAAGGCTCAAAACTGAAAAATACTGAGTATTTCAAAAATTTTATATTAGATAACTCATGTGCGATGAGTTAATTTAGGCTGGGGAAATATGGGGTATTACATAAAATTATAGTAATGAACCATTTATGATATCAATAAAGTCAACAAAAAACCTACTCGAGCGCCACTATAATAATTAAATCTTAAATTAATAACAAAGTTAGGTCAGTCACTGCATGATCATCACGATAATAATAATCAACCCGAAATAACAAAATCTTCGAAATTACACCCAACCCATAACATGCTTTATGTAAATAGTTACCTACCCGTTCAAGTTATACCATAATGCATGTCAAAAGTAAAAAACACGAGGTTGAATTCCTCACCACGAAGCCTTTCCCTTTCAAATGGATTTAAAATACTCACAGTCTATCAAAATTTGCCTCTATATGTAATTATGAGTCTATTGATACCCATATTGGCTTACTTCGATTTTGGGTCTAAAAATACTTTGAAAGTTGACCCCAAATATGTAAGGGCAAAAGTAAAATTTTAATAAAAAAAATGAATTTACCCATAGTTTAAGGGTTCTAAATCTGAAATCCCATGAAAAATTAAGTTGAAGTCGGGTTCAAAATCAACAGAACACTCATTTTTTGTTTTTCTGAGTGAAACTCAAAATTCCAAATTTAGAATCTAAGTGTTTTAGTTGTTTTTGCAATATAATAAAGGTTAATGGATAAAAATGAGTTTAGAAGCTTACCCAAATCAAAGATGATGATTAACGATCTTAGATTATCCCAAAATCATATTCCTCAAGCTTGAAATGGGAGAAATTGAGTCAAACAATGAAAATGGGGTTTATATATTGTACTGGTGAATAGTGACATTGTATTATGGAACCCACCATGCGATAATGAGGGTCAATATTTCACCACCATTAATTCAACCCTCGTAATTATGAGAAACAACTACATGATCATGACACTTAACTCTACCCAGACGTCACAACTCCAGTACCCCACTATGTGATGGTGATGCGTGAAGACGTAAATCCTAGTAATTGTAACTCCTTGCCATGAAATCAAAATTTGTAAATACCTGGTGCACAACAACAATCTATGTCACAAAAATATTCTTAACAGATCTTAAAAGTTTTTTGGACCCCATAAAATAATTTGATAGTGCTACCAGGCTTATTTTGACATTTTGGGTTCAATGGAACCATTAGATTTCCAAAACATGTCATTGCCAACACGTTTTACCATGGGAACCTATTTAAGCCAAATAAACTAGCTTATTGTACAAACACTCAAAAATCATAATTGAGCCTTGGAACTCAAACCAATAATGCTACTAACTCAAAATCGATATTTCAGATCTAGTGGAACTGAAAAAGTTATCATTCGATGCTCAGATCACAAAATGTTGACCAATGTCAACTACTTCACTTTAGGGGCTATTCAAAACCTCAAATTATATAAATAACTCCAAAACACATCAGGGACTATTCTCACCATCCTTATTACTCATTAATGATATAAAGCAACAATGGAGAAGGCAAAAATAGTTAAAATATAAAAAATTTAAAAATTGTCAGAAAGGTTGTCACATTATCCACCATTAAAAGACTGATTTGTCCTCAAACAAAATAACTAGGAAAAGTACCTAAAACGATGAAAAACTGGGGTTATATACTCTATATATCAAACTCATTATTCCACAAAGCCCCCTGAATCGAGCGATGTCTCTACTTAACTGACATGATCCAAATCAGGGCTTTGTCGTAATGGGCAATCCCAAGCCCAACCAGGACCGGGAACCGCCCCCATTACCTAACCCAACCACCAAATGCATACTTTGAGTTGGCTGATGTCCGAACATGTAATAAGATAGCGTATTCACTGATGTGGTGACTCTAGGATATGTCTATATCCGAGACCGACCCAACCAAGTCCAACCACCAATAACCAATCCAAACCAGTGCGGAAACCAGAAGTCAATACCATGATAATAAGACAATATATGAATATATATATATACATATATATATATATATATATATATATATAAAATAAATCATCCATACCATACCCAAGTCCATAGTTTTCCATACAAAGCCTCTAGATCAACCAAAGAGAACCTAGTCGGGACTTGCCCCCGACCATATCCAAAAACACAAAGTTTATGGAAGATAAGATATATTTAAAGTAAACCATGACATGAAGTAGATGCCTTCCAAACTATAGAAGCTCAACACTTAAATCCAATATTGACTTTTTGTAGATCTGATCACTAAGTAGGAGAAGTAGAATGGTTGGTTCCTGCATAGCATAGGTACATAGCTGCCCAAAGACGTGTTGTTGGGTGTACACTAGCATGTACTCAGGATAAGGATAAAATAATGCCATTTACAAACACAAGTAAAACTATCTGTAATTCATACAAATATACATATTAATATAAATATGCTAGGACAGGGAACTGGGTTTAGCATGAATTTATTTTACTTGGTTTTGTAGCTTTGCTATCCTAATCCACCCAAGCAATATATCTAGGTTTAGCTCTCCCTACTGAAAGGGCCTAGTGCATGTAGCTGCACAACCAGGGAAGTAGCCCTAGGATGACTAGTATATCCCCCAAAATATAGTATGACATCATGCATACTGTCACCAAGACCAATCTTAAATCAGCAACTATGAGTTTCCACTTTTGGTCCCCCCAGGACCTTCACCTTCCACGACTTTGCTACATATCCTGCCATTATTTCCCAATTGAAACCATTATCAAGAAACCAACTAATCCATTAACCATTTATTAACCAAGGCCATTTAGTGGTAGTATTGTCATATCGATCGTACTTACAAGTACTATTCATAGCAAACCATATATGGCTTTAAGGGGACTTCCAAGTGCCCTTTAATTTACCATATTAAACCACTAGGGGATACCGTGTACCCCAAAAGCATAACTATTTTAATTTAATTCTTTTAGACCATGTACATCATTTATACATTTTAAAACCACATCCAAACCATTTCAGACCATGTCAAACATTTAAAGGATTTATATCATTTGAACCTATAAAACCATGCAAAACCATCCAAATCCATTTAGGGTTCCATTACAAAACCAAACCATGCAAGATTCCAATGAAAGTTCAACCCTAGAGTGAAAATATTCTTTGAGACATTTTAGCAATCATGTTGAGGGCATGCCTTTACCAAGACCAAAACCAATGCATAAACCACCATAATTAGGGTTACTCAAGACCCATTTGTAAAATTATAACCAACTAATAACCACATATTCAAACCACTACAAAAAACATGTAAAATATAGTTTAAACCAATACCAAACCCTATGGATCATTACCCTCAACATATATTTTGAAAACCACCATTCATGATCTATAAATCAATGGTTAAAACACAAAGCATATGACATTAGTTGGAACTAAAAATGAGGGAAGGAGTACATGCCTTATACAGGAAGATTCATGGAAGAAATATTGACCTTTGATTCCTTTAAAGAACATACGAAGAAACCCTAGCCTCTAATTTTCAAGGGAGTGTTTGAAAGAGTATTTGAAGTGTTTTAATTTGTTAACAAGCTTCACAAAAAGCCACCAAAGGTTATACATCATGAGGACAAAAAGGTTTTGAAGTAGGAAATGTCTGGACTACCCTTGACTTAAAATTAAAAACAAACCACGCCCAGGGGTATGACTCCCCTTACCATCCATATCCTTTAGTATGAGTGGTACCCCAACTCATACCTAAGACCATTCCAAAAGCCTAAACACAGATTTGATCTTACTCAACCCTCCCCATTCATACCTAAAGGTACAAGTTGTACACCAAAACATACCTACATTTCATACATTAGACAAACTTCACCAGATAACTTAATCAAGCACTATACAACTTGCGTTGCACCACTCGTATCTTTGGATATGACTTGTACCTTGATGAGTCATACCTTGAGAAGTAACTAAGACAAACACACTTCCTAGGGTATGAATTCACCCTTAAGATACCCTACAACCCCTATCCAAGGGTGTGAATCGTACCCTTGAGTCATACCAAAACTTGTGAGTCCAAAACCAATGAAAAATTTTCAAAGGTCCTATTCTCAGGTGCTTCCCCAACTAGGAACATTTATCCTTGAATGACAAGTATAGGTAATAACAGCTATGAGGTAACATATTAACACATATCAAACTATCCTCCAACAAACATAGGGGTCAAGGACACAACCCGAGATGAGAAGATCACTATACATAACACAAACACAATTTAGTCCCAACACCCCAATTTAGACCTCTAACTAAGTTAGGAAAAAAGATACGAGAGGAACCATTACTCATATTTAAAAAAGTTAGAAAACAAAAAGACGTGTTGAAGAGCACACACCTTACATATGAATTTCTGAAACCAAGAACCAATGCAAATACTTGGACACCATGTCCTCCTCCACATATCAAATAAATTTTTCAAACTTTTAGTTCCACCATGTAACCTTTACCAAAGCCATACCTTATTTTTTCACAATCGGCGAACTTACCAATCCAAGATCCTCCTTGGACCTCCCTAAAATAACAAATAACCCGAGATACCAAAACCACCCAAAATGAACCTATCAACCTTGGGCCATCCATACCCCACCCCAACAAAACACATAGATTACTGAATGAATGGACTCATACTAAAGGGTAAGTCCAATTCAATTTAGAATTTTTCAAGACACACCACCATGAAATCTTGAGTCTAGCTATGTACAACTTCCATGTTCAAACCTATCCAAAAGATAAAAGGAGTTAACTTAGGACACCGATCCCTAATACAAAGAACTAATCCACTTTCATCACAATCATAATACAGAAACTATGATTAAAGGACATGGACAAACCATATCCAACCACTATAACCATAACCCCAACCGTATTTCAAGTACCCAACACAACTATTGGTATGTCTACCAATCACAACATTCAAGACTACAACTTATACACACGGGGTATGATTTATCTATCAAAATATCTAGTAACCTTTACAACCTTCACAAAATTTCACCGCCCATTTCTTGCCTAACCATTTCCCATGAAAACAACCTTACCTTACCTTCCAAAACCTCAACTTTTAGTAGTAACACTAGACTTTCCCCTACTTAGGGACTTCTACATTCCCTATTTAAACACATTACCTTACTTCCATGTAATGCCCTACAAAATCCTCTTCTAATCCGAGCCTTAGAGCGTATTTGGTAAAGCAAAAAATCCGAGTCTAAATATTTTAGAAATGTCTTCCAAAGTATGAAATACTTTGAATCATGTGGTAATCTATTTGAGCATGAATTAAAATCATTAAGGTCCCCTAACTTAAGGAAGAGTTGAAAGCTTTCCTATCATTCAAATTTTAGTGAGCGTCAAAAGTTTGATCAACTTCAATAGACCATAACTCATTATATTTATCGAATTAGAGGACCTACTATATATAAAATATAAGCTCTTTAAATTATCTTTCCAACGATACAAATTTCATTAATAACCAATATCAAAACAAAGAGTTAAGCCCATTTTACTCTAGCATGTCAGGCTGAGAAACTGAGTGATGACATTCATGATAAACTGTCACGAGCATGATGACCTATCACCAATGTCATCATCCCTCAGTAGATTTCTACCATTAGTGATGACATTTTGTGATAATCCATCACGCTCGTGATGTCCTATCACCAATATCATCAACCTTAACCAGAAACTCAAAATTTTACCCTTTTGTGATGATATTTCGTGACGACTTGTCACCAACTTAACGGCTTGTCATGGATGTCATCAACTATTTTTTTCAGTAATTTAAGGATGTTTTTGAAAAGGTATTTTGGTCTTTTCCCACCTTTTGGAGGTCTTTATAAATATGAGGAACCCCATCCAAACCCTAATTCCTTTATCTACTCTTCTAATTCTCTAAAGAGAAAATATCTAGGGTTTCAATTCAAGAATCTTAATCTTCCAAAAATTCATACATAATTCTTCAAGATTTCTTCAAGAATCATGTTCCTCATAGTGTGGGCTCCGAGAATTATTTATTACAAGTGCTGATAGAGTCTCAAGCATTACAATTCATCCAATTTCAAAGATTAAGGTATGTAGATGTTGATTCTTGGGTCCCTTTCATTCAAGAGGCTCAAGAACCCTTTTCAAAACTAAAATATTTTTATGTTTATGATTTGTTAATAATTTGTATGAGTTGAAATTTATGTTACATGTCTTTTTGAGTTTTGATTCATGTTTGTTTACAAGATTCATGAGCCTTGACCCTGGTAGATGGAATCCATTTGATATTTGTGATGAATCTTCCGTATGCTGCTTTCTATGTGATGTGTTCATGTCAAATGGGTGTAGAAATTGTTGAATAAGTGAAGCATATCCCCCTATATTTGATAAATAGCTTAGGTGAAGCATAAGGGCCATTGTAGAATGTTGAAGATGAAACCCCAAATTATGAGTTAGTTTATGCATGCCTAATGTTTGATAAAATGACCAAGTGAATGAATTATTCCATGGTAGTAGGAAATCCCTAAATAAGTATGAACTCGTGTATGTCTTGTGTTTGTTGAAGGACCTTAGTGAATAAGTAGAGATGTGATAGTAGTAAATTCCCCAATTATGTTCTCTTGATATATAATAAGTTTTAATACATGCCAAGTGGTTAGCAAGTAAGTTATGACTTGATAGTATGAAGTTTTCCCAAGCCATGTGATATCCAAACGTATGTCAAGATTGATTTAGGCATGAAATAGTTGAGTTAAAACCTTGTTGAATAAAGTACGATCTAGTAGCATGTTTTCCTTACGTTATTATATGATTATGATTTAGAGATGCTTAAAGTGACCCCTTGGCGATTGTGATGATAAATAGATTTTTGTGATCCTTAAATGCTTGAGGTGATGTCTTAATGACTGTGAGATGCTTTAATGATTGTGATGATAAACGAATGCTTGTGATGATGAATGAATGATTGCGGTGATGACTAGTCAAGAATAATTATGCTTTACTTTTATGTTATCGAGTCCTGAAGGTATTTATACCAGATAATAAAGCTGTTGTCTAGAGATCATGTATGTTTCTCAATAATTCCAGTCGAGCCATGGCTTTCAGAACTCAGTGAACTATAGAACTCTATATCCTCAGACAAGTGCAGAACTTAAGAAAGCCCTGTAATCTCAGTTATCTCTGTAATCTCTATATCACTAGTAATCTAGCGTCAGTCTTGTAATCAGCTGGGATCTAATAGTATTCAAATAATTCAATTCAAACCTCAGAAGTGATTTGAGTAATGTATTCAAGCTCTATATCGTCAGTCAGATATGATGATTCGATACCTTTTTCATTAGATATAGAACTAAGTAATCTCAGTGTAACTCAGTCAGATCTTTTGAAAAACATGATCGGTATCAGATTCAGTTCAGTTGTGATTTTATTTCAGAGTCTTTTAGTTGGGAGTATAAACTAGCACCGAATGAGGGAAGAGATGGCGGCTCCCTGTCAGAGAGGCCGAGTCGGTAGGAGTAATTCCTAAACTCCAAAACTGCGTAGCCAGCGCAGGATGTAGGAGTCCCCATTAGTAGAGGTTGCCACTGTTAGAGAGGTTGGACTATTATATTGCCTCAGGCCGACTTCCTTCAAGGGCCATCCCATCAGAGAGGCTTGACCAGAGAGGTCTTTACCCGTGGCATAGTATTGACACTCTTTCAGCTGGGGTTACAGGTTGGACCCCACCTGTAGAAGGCTGGGGCATGTCGGTTAAGTAACTACTTCCCACAGTTGCAGTTTTAGTATCAATCTTTAAAAATTAGGATTGTGTGGTACAGTCGTCTATCTCAGTGAGGAACTCAGATAGTTCAATTGATTCATAGAACATCCCGTTACATAGGATTGGTCTCATATACAGATTCTTATTATCATATCTAAAGATCTCCTATCAGAGAGGCTTGATCTAAGTCTCAGACCATGTTGAGTATTCTTATTATCATATCTAGAGACTTCCGCCAAATAAGCTTGATCTCCATCTCAGATTCTGTTGAGAATTCTTATTGTCAGATTTGGACATATTCATACTTCTTATCATTGATAGTCGCTTCTGGAATAATCTATTAGAAAAGTTGATCTCTAATTCTATCATTCGAAAGCAGTAAGTTCAAAATTCAGTCCTTGATGTAAGTATATCCAGACTCTCAGTTATCAGTATCAGATGAGTCAGTGATTTAGTATCTTAGTGTCAGTAGTGAGTTCAGTCTGCAGTAAAGTGGTATTTGAGTTTCAGTATCTAGAGTTGCAGTGATTCTGTTCATGGTCAGTGCATTTATGTATGTGTTCTCATGTGGTATTTTCATGATTATTCAGCTTAGATATTTTGCATGCATGAGCCCTTGTATTATCCTACCTTGTCTATATACTCAGTACATTCCTGTATTGACGCATTTGTGCTATGGTGTTTTATTTGACACCTTAGGTTCAGAGCCACAGGATCCAGAGTATCCTCAGCAGTTTAGTCCCAGTCAGCAGTAGTAGCAGTGAGTCCTCTTCTTTTGAGGATGAATTTTAGTTTACTATTATTGCTTTAATCTTTTTTTATTTTTAGTTGATAGAGTTAATTGGGGACCTGTCCCATCAATTCCGCAGTTCAGATAGTTTAGACGTTTTTCAGACGGATGTATTTGTATTTAATTTTCTGTATTATGAGTATTCATTGATATGTTGAACCTTATGACTAGTTTCCTCATTTATTTCAGATACTATGCAGTGTACAGGTACAGATATCAGTAAAGCATTAGCTTATGGTCCTTTGGGGTCATAAGCATCGTGTGACGTCTTGGGATGGGATCTCGGGGTGTTACATTCCCAAACCACTACCTCTTTAACACAAGAAGAGCCATTTTAGAAACTTGATTACAAAAGTTACCCATGCCTTCCAAGGCAAGATTCCAGATACATGACATGGTACTACAGTCATGAAGTACTTCTAAACAACCACCTAGACAATAATTTAGAATCATCCTTATACTGGACACCAAAAGAAAAACAACCACTTATTCCATGAGTAACTTAGAATAAGGTCAAGATTCATATCTAGGGAATAAGGAGAATGCAACATGCGAAACTTAGGCATAAGCGCTAAATCAATACATGCAACACTAGTAGAGTACTCTCTTTATCGGGAAAGAAGTGTATCACTAGAATATGCAACCCAGCCTTCCCTTGATATCTGCCACTAAAAGAGAATTCTAGATTAACCACCAACCCTGTAATGCCCCATACTTCTACCTAGCTTGAAATCATCTAAAAAATGTTAGAAACTTACTTTTAAATATGAATCCACATTTGTACATGTGGAATTTTTAATATTTTCACTTTTTATCATGTGGAAATTGAATTAGCTCTCCAATAATACCAATTTAGTCCAAATCCGGTTTCGGAGTAAAAAGTTATGGACGTTTTATAGAGAACTATCTGAACTGCCCAGAAATGATGGGGAAGTTGACGGACCGTCGAGCCAGCGATGGACCATCGCCAAAGCCATCGCGACTAAGGCAGTGACCCCAACTTCTAGTCAAGTCAAGTGATTGACCATTGCCAAAGCCGTCGCTACTAAGGCAGAGAGTCCCTATTCTGGCCTAGGTGCAACAGTTAGAATGACGGACTGCCGAGCCAGCAACAGACCATCGTATGAGCCACTACAGATCCTGTTCAGCAAATTTTAAGCCATTTTTGAAAAGGTATTTGGGTCTTTTCCACCTGTTTTAACCCCTAATATATCAAACAAAGGATCATAAGTTCATTATCCATCTACAAAATCAAATTAGGATTTTCTCTTAAAGATAATCCCCAAGAACAAGATCCAAACCCTACTTAAAGAAACTAAGAGATTCCAAGTTCTTCAAGTCCAAGAACTTCAAGAAACTCACAACCCAGGTATGTCATGTCTTAATTCATGGATCCCTTTCACCCATGAAGCTCAAGAATCTCTTTTCAAAATACAAGATTTGTGTATTTTTAAATGTTCATGATTCAAATTGAATTGAAATTTATGTTCATGATATTGTGGGGTTTTGATTCATGTTTGAAATTACATATTCCAATGATTTACCCTATGATATGGTGATTTGCATAATAATCATGATAAACCCTTAAATTTACATATTTATTGATTTATCCATGATTATTAGATGTGTTGATAATTTTATAACCAAAGCATGCTCCCCATATGTTCGATTAAAAGCTTATGTGAAGGAGAAGTGACATACTTGTATGATAATATGAAATCCCCATTTATGTAAAAGTTTATGCATGTCAAATGTTTGATGAAATGTCTTAGTCAGTGAATTATGGATACATGTGTAACCCTTGTAGTGCTTTAGAACTTCTACTTCATGAAATCTGTAACTTATTGTATCATGGATTGTGATGTTGGTAATGTATTCAAGAAAGTCATGCTTTGTCGGTTTCATGCTATTGAGTCCTTAGGATACTTGTACCCGACAATTTAGCTGTGTGCCTAGAGTTAGTGTCATGTTTTCAAGATACTCTCAGTCGAGCCATGTTCATAGAAATTCAGTTAGTCATGTAACTCAGGAAAACTCAGTAATCTTAGTAGTATTCCGTCAGTCAATGGAACTCAGTTAATTCAGTTGAGTCCAGTTCAGTTAATCATGTTCAGTGTCTATTACGATAGGAGTAGGAATTAGCACTGAGTGAACCCAAGGATCGAAACACACAATGTCATATGAGAGTGTGATTCTTAGAAGTCATCGTTGCATTCCAGAACTATGTAACCAGCATAGGTTGAGACATCAAAACTGTCAGATGAGGGTTGATGAGATGGATAAGCATTATCCGATAAGGGCCCCACCATTCTGTTTTGGGGACACTATCAAATGAGGGTTACCCACAGCTTGTCCTTACCAGTGGCGCTGTATTTACACCCTTATAATTAGGGTTATAGATTGGACCCCACCTCAGATATATTACTTTATTTGGGGCATGTTGGTTAGATGACTACTTCCCACAGTTTTAGTTACAGAATTAGGACTGTGAGATACAATCATTCAGTCACAGTAATAGAACTTAGATAGTTCTACAGAATTCGGGACTGTCAGATACAGTTAATTTAGAATAGTATGGAACTCAGCTAGTTCTATTAGAATCTAGACTATCAGATATAGTTAATTTAGAATAGTATGGAACTCAGCTAGTTCTATTAGTTATTTCAGTTATATAGTTATCAGTATCTCATGTTATCAGTACTCAGGCTCAGTAATCATGTTATCATGAACTCAGTTACTATTATTACGTATTCATGAATGCATTCTCACGTTCATATTATCAAGTCAGTTAGTATAGTTCATGCGTATGAACCCTTGCATTTAGCCTACTTAACATGCATACCAGTATATTCAAATATACTGATGCATTCACGCTATGGTGTTTTATACCATAGGTTCAAAAGCATGAGCTCTAGAGCATCAGTAGCACTCCAGTCTCAGCAGTCACAGTTAGCAGTGAGTCCTCATCTTTCGAGGACATGAACATTACTTTATTATCTCATTAATTAATCTATTTCAGTAGTTGAAATTAGTTGGGGACATGTTTCATCAATTCCTTATTCAACAGTTCAGTCAGTTAGAGGGTTTTCAGACTATCATATTCAGACAATTTATTTCAGGTTTTATTTTGGTATTATGATACCATATCATCTAGAGATTATTTTATCAGTTTTGAACCTTATACCCTTACAGTCCTTATTTTTGCATTTATACAATATACTATGCAGTATTCAGGTACAGATATCAGTCATGGGTTAGCTTGAGGTCCTTCAGGGTTATGAGCATCGTGTAGCATTTTAGGTACCAGATTTGGGGTGTTACAAACCCTTACCCCATTACATCCATGAACACAACTCTCCATTTTAATGGGAATCACCGAAGACGTAGACTAGGGATGCTTGGTTCTCCTATACCCAAAACCTCATTCAACCAAATATTACCAAAAGCCCAACATAGATATGCAAAAACCGTGAGACCAAATTGACCTCAAGGTTTCCAATTTAAATCAAAACCATTTAAAATCCAGCATGGCCACCAAGGCCTTTCAAAAATCATTTGAATCCAACCGAAACCTAATACATGTTTCATTAACTATTTAGGCAATGCAAAGATTTAAGAATAGTCAAACCATATGACAAAATTATATTCAACAGAAATTTCACAAATAGTTTGAGGACATATAATTTCAAGAATAAAACTACGTAATTGGGGAACCCATTAAACCCCAAAAGCCATTTAACATTCCCATATATCCCATAATGTTCATAAACATACATAAAGCACAAATAATGCATCATAATCCATGAAAAATGAATTAAATGAGTAATTATGTCAAAGACTTCTGTTGTGCAAAACCAATTTCAAAACCATGAATTTAATAATCGATTTCATGCCAACAATAAAGTACAAGTATAGTGATAAGTATATATGCTAGCTCCATGACCTAACCTGTCGAACGACTAGATCCCTAGTCCCTCCGCTCAACCTGAACTCCAAGCCTATATAGTACAACTCTCCCACTATTGTATTTCTCAAATCATCAACCTCATCAAACCTTCCAGTTTACCTTCACAAATCCCGCATTGCTATTTCCCAAGCTTATCATACTTCCTTTTATCAAAATCAAGAATCTTGACTCAAGCCTTAGATCTACCAACTACCATGCACTACTAGCAAAGTACCCTTATAGAATATACGTAAGCATGTTCCTCCCCACAAGGAGGACACTCCAAATTCCATAGTCACTCATCGACAACCTATCCATTTCCAGGGAAAACCATTCCCCATATGCATCCATAAACAAAAAACTCCACAGGGGAACATTAAAACTAATGATACCTAAATCTATGAAATCCCTTAATATTTCCTTAAGATCTTTTAACTCCACCGAAACCATTCTATAAAGAAGGAATAAAAATTTGGACAAATGTTTGAAACAAGACCAACCCCAAACCAATCTCCCCATTAGACAGACACTATAAAGGTCATTAAAAAGTACCCTGGTAAATTCAATTCACCATCGAAACTGAATACAAAGAAAGACCTTTTGAGTGAGAATCTTTAAATCGGGCAAAATAATAAATATGTCCCATTTGAAACCAATATCCGAGTTCTCAGATATGATACAATTGTTTCCCTTAATAGCTAGGGAATGAAACAATCCTCCCATTCTATAATCGACTCACCATGGAAAGATAATCTTTTATGGATCTGATAGGAAAATGACATATAGCATGGGTGTAACTAATCCATTTCCTTGGATGAAATTGAAATCAACCATATTCGAGTCACACAAATCCACCAAGCCCCCTTTATTGCCAATAGATACCACATGCCCCCACAGACTCTATTGGCAACCGAAGAGTCATCTACTGAGGTAGAAACTGAAGAAGAAAAGAGTCTTAAATAGACTTAGGATCAAAACCAAAATAAACAACCATAAGTGGGTTCACAAAAAAGAGTGAACCCCAAACCAAATGAACCACACACACTCCAAGGAAAGGAGTTTTTACGACACCAATGTTGGAATCACAGGATGAATCAAACTCCCAAGGAATAGTAAGAACATTGAGATGATGCCGACTACTGTCAAAGCCAGAGGTGTTAGCTAATACTCTATTTACCCAAGCGGCAACCTTTATTGGACTTTCCCATCACATGAGACCCAATAGACCAAAACCAAAACACCAATTCCTTCCTCTTCGCAAAAACCATAGTGCAGGCGACCACAAAATCTATAAAAAAAATGTGATATTGAAAATTGGGCTCCACAAGGGAAACTAGAAGTTGTGATCCCTGACCAAGTCTGTGCCGCATGAGTTAGACTAGATCCATCCATATTTTTTTTAACTAGAATAAGTGAGTTTCCCTGAACTTTTGGATCATTGAGAAGTCCTGAACCAACGAGTGAACCAATGAAGATTCAAAGAAGAGTTCGATACCTTAGACTTCATATCTCGAATGTAGAAGAACTAAGATAGTGAAACATTCCTAAATGCCTCGTAACGTACTGATTATAAGTGTGGTACACGACACACCCATAAGCAAGACTCTACTCGACATGACTTTGTGGACACCCTATGACAATGAAACCTAAAACTCTGATACTAACTTGACGCGACCCATACCAGGGCATTGTCATAATAGGCAATCCTAAGTCTAACTAGGACCAGGAACCACCCACATTACATAATCCCACTACCAAATGCATACCTTAAGTTGACTGATGTTCAAACATATAACAAGATTACGTATTCATTAATGTGGTGACTCTTGGATAAGTCTATATCCTAGACCAACCTAACCAAGTCCAACCACTAGTAACCAACCCAAACCAATGCGGAAACCATAAGACAATACCATGATAATAAGCTAAACTATATATATATATATATATATAATAAACCATCCATGCAATACCTAAGTAAACAGTTGTCCATTCAAAGCCTCTAGACCAACCAAAGAGCACCTAGTTGGGACATGCCCACAACTCTAACAAAAATCCGAAGTCTATGGAAGACAAGAAATATGTAAAGTAAACCATGACATGAAATAGGTGCCTTTCTAACTATGGAAGCTCACCAATTCAATTTAACATCGACTATCCCCAAGTTCAATCACTAAGTAGGAGAAGGAGAATAGTATGTTCCTGCATAGTGTAGGTATATAGCAACCTGAAGACTGGTTAGTGGGTGAACACTAGCATGCACTCACGGTAAGGATAAGATTATGCCATTTACAAAAATAAATAAAACCATCAATAATGAATACAACTATACATATATATATAACCAATACCGAAGAAGGGAATCAGGTTTAGCATGCATTCAAAACCTTTACCTAGGTTGTTTAACTTTATCATCGTAATCCATTCACATTCAATATGGGTTTAACTCCCCTACTTAAAGGGCCCCTGTGCATGTCGTTGCATTAACAGTTAAGTAACCCTAGGATAACTAGTACATCCCCAAAAATATAGTGTGACATCATGCACACTATCACTAAGACCAACCTTATATTGACAAATATGTGTTTAGATTCAAGTTTTGGTCCCCCTAAAACATCCACCTTCCACGGCTTTGCTACATATCCTGCTAATGTTGCCCAATTAAAATCATTACCAATTCATTAACCATTTATTACCCAAGGCATTTAGTTTTTGTATTATCATACCTACCGTACATACAAGTACTATCCATATCTAACCATATATAGGTTTAAGGGGACTTTAAATAGCACTTCCATTTACCATATTAAACAATTTAGGTGATTCTATGTACCACACAAGCATAACTATTTTTATTGTCACCAAGGATTTACAATTTAATCCTTCCAAACCATGTACAGCATTTATTTAATTTAAAACCATTTGCAAACCATTTTAGACCTTGCCAAATATTTAAAACATTTTTATCATTTAAACCATGCAAAACCATCCAAATCCATTTATGGTTCCATTACCAAACCAAACAATCCAAGAGTTCTAATGAAAGTTCAACCATAGAGGGAAACATTCTTTGAGGCATTTTATCAAACATGTTGAGGGTATACCTTTCATAGAATAAAACCAAAGCATAATCCACCATAATTAGAGTTACTCAATACCCATTTGTTTAGACATAACCAACCAATAACCGCATAAGTAAACCATTAACAAAAACATATAAAAATATAGTTTAAACTAACACTAAACCATATGCATCAAGACCCTCAACATATATTTCAAAAACCACTATTCTTGATCCATAAATCAATGTTTAAAACATAATACATAAGCTTTAAGTTTGAACTAACAATGAGAGAAGGAGTACATTCCTTATATATGATGATACACGGAAGAAATATTGACCTTTGAGCCCATTGAAGAACATATGAATAAACACTAGCCTCCAATCTTTTAGAGAGTGTTTGAGAGAGTTTTTGAAGTGTTTTAATACTTTAACAAACACATTATGGAAGAACACAAGGGTTATATATCATGAAGAAAAAAAGGTTTTAAATTATGAAATATGTGTACTACCCTTGACTTAAAATGAAAAACAAACCATGCCCAGGGGTATGACTCCCCTTACCATCCTCGTTCTAGGGTACGATTGGTACCTCAAATCGTACCCAAGACTATGCCATGATCCTACACACTTGTTATGATATGACTCAACCCTTCCCATTCATACCTAATGGTATGAATCATACACCATACTATACCCACATCTCATACCTTTGGACAGACTTTACAAGATAACTCAATCAAGTGCCATACAACTTGCCGTAAACCACTCGTATCTTTCTATATCACTTGTACATTAATGAATCATACCTTGGGAAGTAACTAAGATAAACACACAGCCTAGGGTATGACTTTATCCTCAAACCACCCTATGACCCATATCCAAAAGTATGAATTGAATCCTTAAGTCATACCAAAGCCATTGAGTCTTAAACCAAAGGAAAATTTACAAACTTCCTATTCTGGGATATTTCATAAACATTCACAACTTTAAAATTCTTGGATCTCATCTTTCTAATCTACATATATAAAATAATAGTAGGCTCCTACTTAAAGGTCAAATCACATTTTAAAGCAATTGAATCACATCGGATAACATGAGTACAATTAGGATGGTATTTCTTCGACATAAAATCATGTATACTAGTCGAAGTATTGATAGGTTCATAGTTAAATCAAATGTATAAGTCTTATCCCTAAGCTTCTCGAGAATCTTAAAAGGTATGATAAACCTTGGACTATGCTTTTCTTTCTTTTGGAATCTCACTAAACCATTCATAGTTGATACCTTAAATAAAACCCACTCAATTAGTATGAACTCTACATAACGAACCAATCGACTGGCGTAACTATTATGTCTACTCTATGCATACACAAGCTTCTACTCAATCAATATCACTTAATACATTAAGTCACGAACCATGTTAGTACCCCAAGGTCTAAACTCTATGGAATCAAATAATCCTATGAGGGATCTATACCTCTTCTCGTACAAAGCCTCAAGAGGCAATAATCTAATACTGGAATGGTAATTGTTGTTTTAGGCGAACAAAACTAAAGGCAATAACTAGTCCCAATGATCATCAAAATCCATAATACACATTCAAAGCATACCCTCTAACAACTGAATAGTCAAATTCATTTGGCTATCTATCTAAGGGTTATACGCCATGCTAATCTCAAGTTAGGTCCCTAACTCATCCTACACAGACCTTTAAAAATTTAAGGTAATTAGAATTCTTCTATCATAAATAATAGAGATAGGCATGCCATATAATTAAATAATCTCTTAAATATGGATCTTAGCCACCTTCTGTATATTTATTTCCACTATCAGGTAAAAAATGCTCTGATTTGGTCAACTTATCCACAATAACCCAAAAGGAATCAAACTTCCCCAAAGTTGAGGGTACCTAATCACAAATTCCATAGTAATTTGGTTCTATTTTCACTTTGGATAGGCATACACTACATTGTACCACTAAATTATTGTTGCTCATAATTGAACTATTAACAAATTGAAACACTTGGCTACAAACTCCATAATATCCTTCTTCATCCCACACCAGTAACAATATTGCTTCAACTCATGATATATCTTAGCTACTCCCGGATTGATAGAATACATCAAAGTATGAGCCTCCTTCAAGATTATTCTAGCCAAGTCACTAATCTTTTGTAGACAATACGATTACTGATCCTAAAAAAACCTTAGGGGTCAATAAAATTTTCCCTTCCCTCACTACTCAACAATTAATCATAAATTACTCTTAACTTATTATTATCAAAGTTTTAAGCTTAAATCTGCTCCATCAATAAGGATCTAGCCTTAACATAATCAAAACCATATTTGGTAATGATATATCAAGTAGAATCAATCGGTTGGTCACTGAATGTCTAAGGCTAAAGGTCACTTCTTTATTGAAAGATAAACCAAACTTCCTACGCTCGGTGCTCTCTAACTTAAGGCATTCACTACCAGATTATCCTTACTCGAATGATAAAGAATAGCGAGATCATAATTATTAGAAAACACTGACCGTCTATGTCGCCTCATATTAGGATCCTCCTTACTGATAAAGTACTAAAGGCTATGATGATCAATGAATAACTCAGAAAGGATAGATAATAATACAGGCTCAGCTAACTCTAAATCATGAGCAGTGTAGCTAGAAGCATATGCTATCACCTTATATTTTTACATCAAAACACAACTCAAGTTATCCCTAAAATCATCACAATAAACAGTGAAACCCACACCCTTTTTGAGTAAAGTCAAGATAGAAGTTAAAGTCACCAATTTCTTAAGCTTTTGAAAGCTCCTAGCACACTCATCTGACTACTAGAAAACAATATTTTTCTAAGTTAATTTATTCAAATGGGAAATAATGTAAGAGAATCCCATTACGAACCACTGATAGTAGCCCTCTAATCTAACAAAAGACAAAATCTCATTTAGGCTAGTAGGCCTAGCCAAATGTCATGCCACTGCCACCTTGACTAGATTGACAAATATACAACCTTGGTCACTACATGACCTAATAACTAAATAGAATCAAGCCATAAATAACACTTGGAGACCTTGGCATACAACTACTCATCTCTCATCCTATGTAGTGTGGCCCTCGAACTGCATCATATGCTTAACCTTATTCATAGAATAAACAAAGATATCATCGATGAAAACAATAAGAAAGAAATAATATATGGATGAATAGCTTGTTTATTTACTTCATAAATATTGTTGGGTCATTCGAACTGCATCATATGCGCAAGGAGGGAATGATCCCCAAAACTGAAATAAAACATAAATTCAGAACTAGAGAACTAAGAAAATAAGGAAAGGCTCCATAGTCGCCCAGATCTGTTGCTCACCCTAAAATGTAGAGTCAACTACTAGAGTCACAAATTTGGTCTCATAAAAGTCATTAGAATTTGCGTTACACTCACAAAAGTAAATAGAGGTTTAGTATCAATACACAAGTACAATAGTGTACTAGTAAGATCATTTGTCAAACCCAAGATATGAATATGAACATATAACTATGTCATAGTACAAGAAGTTAATCCATACTCAACAAATATACATTTAGCATAGCAAGAAATAATGAACAATTAGGAATTGAGCAGCAAGTCAACATATTATCACAAAGTCATGTTTAGTCAAGCCAAGTCAAAAATAAGTCAGGACAATTTATTAAGTATAAAAATTTATTTGATTGATTCACTTATTGAACCATCAAACTTACCTAACGCTTATACATACACGCTAAAAGGTATAAAAACCCTTCTATCCGTGACTAGAGAGGACAATTATCGTCCATGTACTAAAACCCTCACTAGAAGTGTCTGCCAACCTTGTTCCATCAAAAGCCTGTGAAAATTTTCTAAATATTAATCATTCTATATTTAGCAAGGTAGGTCAAAATCATATAATAACTACAAATTATTTAGAAACACAACACAAAACAACATGGCTTAACAAGACATAATACAAAGTTGGTTAGCATGCACATATAGCACAAATTGGATTAAACTATAATACCATCACCTACCTCGAACCAAGCTTTCATAACTCCTCTATGTCTGAGCTTTATCCTCCCGTGTAATTTTTACTAACGCGTGGCCTAGAACATGCATATAAATACATAATTACAAAAATAACCTAACTTATCGAGATTTATAACTCACACTCAACTCCTATTGTCAAATTTATGATCATTCTTGTCCTATTTAAGGATTTTCCACATCAATTAACTTAAACAACCAATTTTATGGATTAATTAGTCAATTAACAAAATTTAATCATAAATTGAATGATAATAGTCAAAACCCATTTACTTATTCCTTAATTTTCCCCTTACTCTAGAGGTTAATCAAAATCCACCCAAATACATCCCCTTTACTCGATGAATTAACATTTCTAAGGATTAGTAATTTAATATGAGTTAACGAGAATGAATTCCATACTTAGCGAAGCTAAACTTAGAAATTCTAGACTATATCACCACATATACCCTTCCATTGCCCCAAAATGAGTTTAAGAAAAATAAACTATTTTGGAAAAATATTTTAATAAATCTGTGGTTTTCACCACTATAGCGGTACCTGACTACTATAGTGGTGTAGATCATTGTAGCAATTGTGGAAAATCTTTGAACACCGTTATAGTGGGAATTCCTCCGCTACAAAACTTGTTTCTATAGTAATGGGTTAACTGCTATAGTAGCATCAACAGAAGAGAATTTTTGTGTGTACTCAAAAAGCCCAGTTGTTGCAACAAACTTTAAAACTAGGACTTTCCAAACAATGTCCTTTTGCACTAAGACCAATTCAGGGAGTTTTACTAACCCAAATTTGATTTTGTAAATATCTACGCATTAATTATCGTCTTAGCTATCCTAGTCCAAATCATTACCAAATTTTCGTAGGCCATACCTCACGCTGAAATTAATCAAAACTAGCTTATCTAATATTTATTTCTTCTAATCTGTGAAGAAATTTGACATGTGATTTTAAACATAGGACTCATACATAATGAAGGATAGGGTCGTTACAATATATACAAATTTACCCATTACTCATCCTCAAATGATTAAACAAGAAATATAGGCTAAGAAACAAAGAGGAAGTGTATATGTATCCTCAAACCATTGGTGGTACTAATACCGCATGTCCTATTTTATCTCTTATGTGGCTTCCTCAACCATGAGACCTCGCATTGCACCTCCACTTAATGAATTTCCATCATTTTCAATTTTTTAATATCCTAATCTAGAATCATTCCTAGTTTCTCCTTGTAAACCAAATTCTTATCTAGAAGCACGGAATCCAACTTAATAATGTAGTGACTATGCCTCTTATACCTTTTTACCTTTGAAACATGAAATACTTTATAGACTTCTGACAACAATAGTGATAGAGCTAACTGAAATACAACTTGACCTACTTTTTTAAGAACCTTGAAGGGACCTATATATCGAGAGTTGAGCTTTCTCCTCTTACTGAACCTTATGAATCACTTCATAGGATACACCTTGAGAAAAACTTGCCACCAACCTTGAAGTACATCTCCTCACCTTATTGTCTATATAATCTTTTTGCCTTCTTTATGAAGCTAAAAACTTGGCTTGAATGAATTTTACCTTCTCTTAAGCATCCTTTACCAAATCTCTGCACAGAGACTAAGCATCTTTGATGTGTTTTTAGAGTGTTTTGCAGGAAACTAGGTTTGGGATACCAAAAGGAATAAAAAGATGAAACCTTGATGTTTTGGGCTAATTATTAGGCAGTTTTTGGCATATGTGCCATATAATGTCCGTATATGCCACATATGGTCCGTATATAGGCATTATATGTCCTGAACTGAAATATATAGGGAGTGGAAATTTCAGTTTCAAAGGCCTGGCAAAAACAAAGGGCAACATATGGTTCATATGTGGACTTTTTAAGTGGCTACCGACCCCAACTTTTCTGAATCATTTTGAAATCATTCCCTAGTGTTTTCATATAACCTAAACCTACTCCTATGATTTTTTTAATCCTTATTACGTAAGTTTAGTTAGGTTTTCCTAGTTTAATTAGGATTTGATTTTTATCATTTCTTGTAATCTATAAATCCACTTTAACCTTTGTTTAGTTTATTGAACTCACATACATTTAAAAAAAAGGCCCTTTGGAGCTAAGATCACAAATATCTTATTGTTCTTGATTTGTCATCAGATTTAAGACTTTGCGATTTATTCTTTCATTATGGTGAGATTGATTCTGTAATTTTCTCTGTGAATTCCATAATTGATCTCATAACTATGAGTAGCTAGTTTTATTATTTAGGATTGTGGGAACCTTGGATGATTAATGACATATAGGAAGTGCCAAGTCGTTCTACATAACTATCATGCACGTGTCAGATTTTCTTTGTTCTTATTGATTTCTCAGAGGTGAACCACGTTAAGATATTTCCTAGATTTTTACTACATACTCAAAAAGAAGAGTAATGACTTTTAAAAGAAGATCACAATAGTAATTTAAAGATTAACCATCGATCCACACTAGTAGGTAATATCTAAGAAAAATCATTAACTATCATATAATAACTAGAGACTGAAATGGTAATAGTTAACTGGTATCAGGATAAGGGTTAGTAAGGCAACATCCTAAGTCTCAAAAGGTAAAAGATGAGATCCATTAGCTAGTCCAAAAGACTATTGATGGTATATAACTTATTAGATTCAACATGCTAGATATTGGAATTGTTTGAAAGTTCATGATAAATCTGCGAAGTTGAGAAGCCTTGGGGAACACAAGCCTAGTGTTCATCTTAGATTGTTTTAAACCAGAAACAACCAATTATTGTTTCTTACACTATTTTAGAAAATCCCCTCTTTTCATTTTACGCATTGCCTGGAGATTTCAACAAAGTTTGAGATTGATTTCTAGCCTATTCCCTATGGGATCAACCCCAACCTAGTTGGGTTACTATATTTTTATAGCGACTACTTTATCCTTGTAAGGAGGGGTAGTTAGAAGTTATCAAATTTTGGTATTATTACCGAGGAATACAGTATTGGAGATCTCGATTGAAGTTGTTGGAGTTATCAGTTTTTTTTCTTCTTTTGTTTGTTTTATTGCCTACTCTTTTTGTGATTACAACCTAGCTAAAAAATGTATGGAGTAATGGTGTCTCCTTATTTATTTATCATTTTTCTTTTGATATTATTCATTAATCAATAAGCGTGACAAATATATTGTTGAAACATAATAAGAGCATTCTTGACACGTTAGCGCTCTAGCTAAAAGGAAATAAAGAGCTTATTTAGAAGGTTGATCATTTTGGATTGGATATTCACCACTTATAAGTAGAATTGGATGTAAAAGTTGGTGCATGTAACGCCCAACAACTTAGTTATAGATGGCCTGAGACTAAAAACTTTTTGAGAAGCCAACTTGAGGTGGTAAAATTTGAGAAGCCAAAAATAGCTCATACTATTATAAGGAGGGATAGTTTGTGCATTATTAAATCTCAAGAATCAACCAACCTAATAGGTGCCCCGCACATCCTACTATAAAGTTCCTCAAATAGTGCCATATCCATACTTCAGTGATAATTATTGCTCTATGAAAACTTATAAAACAGAAGAAACAGGTTCCAATTTCCACCAAAATCAATCACATAGGCCCTCAACATGTCCTTTAGCAACTGAATTATCCTCTTTGACTACCCATCAGTTTGAGGGTGAAAAGTTATGCAAAAAACTTGAGCTTGGTTTGGAACTCCCTTGCAACCTATCCCAAAACTTAAAAGTGTACCTTTCATCACTGTCTAAAGTTATAGTAAGTGGCACCCCATGGAGTTTCATAAGCTCCTTGAGATAAATATTAGCTAATTTAAGAGATTTAAAGTCTGCCCATACTGGTAAAGTTATGCTAACTTCATCAACTGATTTACTATCACCTAAATAGATTCATACCTCCCAAATATTTTAGGGAGGCCCAC
Source organism: Capsicum annuum (assembly GCF_002878395.1). Lineage (NCBI taxonomy): Eukaryota > Viridiplantae > Streptophyta > Magnoliopsida > Solanales > Solanaceae > Capsicum > Capsicum annuum. The sequence continues at coordinate 54,701,647 of NC_061122.1, forward strand.
CATAAGGCCATATCAATATGCTCCAACTTATACATAGGAAAAGCCATTCTCCAAAGCAACTCCATAGGGATTAGGTGCTCATACTTTACTTGTTGACAATTTTGACACTTGGATACATAATGCACTATGTCTTTCTTCATCCTAGGCCACCAATAAAACTGTCTCAAGTCATGATACATCTTAGTTGTACCCATATGAAAAAATAACGCAATCCATGGGCCTTTGAAAGTACATCATGCATAAAATCATTATCCAAAGGAACACATAATCTTTTCTTAAATCACAACACTTCTCCTCTATCAAGAGTAATTTCCACCACCTCTTCATGCACCATTTTATTCTAAAGTGCATTCAACTTCTTATTCTCAAATTTCTTTGCATTAATCCACCTCACAAGTCACGACTCTACTATTACACTAGCAAACACACTACTACTATTTGAGACCCCACTGCATTCTCAGAGATGCTAAAATTCGAAACTCTCCTTTGAAAGGTTGTCTGGATAACCTCAAAAATGATAAACTACTCATACATACAACTTTTAGGACCAATGCATCTACTACCACATTGGCATTACCCGAATTATACTGAATACATACATCATAATCCTTCAATAATTCCATCCACCATTAATAACTTAAGTTCAAATCCCTTTAAGCAAACACTTGGTGCATGCTATAATGATATGTGAATACCTTACAATTGATACCATAAAGATAGTGTCATAAAGTCCTTAATGCAAACACAACCACTGGCAACTCTAAGTCATGAGTTGGGTAGTTCATTTTATGAAGCTTCAATAGCCTCAAGGAAGCAATGAAATTCCTATCCTGCATCAGCAAAGTACCCAATCCTAAAAGTGAGCCATTACAAAACACTATAATGACCTTACCTTCAACCGACAACAAAAGAACAGATGATGCAGTCGCGAGTGTCTTGATCTTTTTAAGCTCTCTTCACATTGTACTAGCCAAACAAATGACACTTCTTTCTGAGTCGACCTTATCTAGTTCATTAAAATGGATGCAAAGTTCTTGACAAATCTATGGAAATAACTAGCAAAGCCCATAAAAATTCTTACCTCAGTTACTAAATTATGTCGATACCAATTATGTACTATCCCAATCTTCTGGGATCCACTGTCAGCCATTTTTAGAAACCTTTTACCCCAAGAAGGAGATTGAAGACAACTAAAATTTATATTTTTAAAACTTAGCATTAACTATTTTTCTCTTAGTATCTCTAAAACTATGCGAGCAGCAATAAACCAAAATGTGGATCTATTTCAATTTTGCTCTTTTAAGTAAGGGAAAATTTTATTCCCCAAATAATTGTACATTTCAATTTAATGATGGACTCCATGTGATACCTTATTCTTGACGTACACAAGAATATCATCAATAAACACAATAATAAAATAATCCAAGAACAAATTAAAGATCCTATTCAATAAACTCTAAAAGGTTATAGGTGCACTAGTTACCTCAAAACATATAAGAAACTCATAATGGCTATATTGTGTTCTAAAAGTTGTCTTTGATATGTCCCCTGGCTAATTTTTTCTTATTGATAACCTGACCTCAAATAAAATTTTGAAAACACTGACGCATCTTGTAACTGATCAAACAAGAATATTTATGTGGAAGGAGATATTTATTTCTTATGGTAACCTAATTCAGTTGCCTGTAATAAATGAATATCCTCAAGATACCATCCCTTTTCTTGACAAACAAGATGGATCCATCAAGATGAAGCATTTGGATGAATAAAACCTTTGTCAAGTAGCTTGTGCAGTTGAGTTTTGAGCTCAATCAACACCATTATATCAATTGGATAAGATGGAACAAAAATAAGATGAGTGCCCGACTCTAAGTCAATGTAGAAATTAATATCCCCATATAGAGCCAAACCTTATAGGTTTGAAGAAAATACAGCCTAAAATTTGAAGACTACAAAAAATGACTATATAAAAGAGGACCCTGTATGTATATCCAGAAAATATGCTAAAATTATTGAACATCCCTTCCCAACTATCCTTCTATCCTAAACATACAAAATAATCTTTACTGGTATGGCATTGTACACTCCCTCACACTCTATTTCTTTCAGATCCTGTATAGATAAAGTCACTATTTTAACATTATAGTTTAAAATAGCATAATATGGAGATAACTAGGCCATACCAAGAATTACATCAACGTCTAACATATCCAAGATAACCAAGTCTACCAAGTCTAAAAAACCATAAATAATAAAGTACAAGAATAATAAATATCTGTTACTATCACAGAATCACCCACTAGAGATGATACATAAATTGGATAATCAAATTTATTAGAAATAAGATTTAGACCCACTGCAAATTGGATAGATACAAAATAATAGGTAGACCCCAAATCAAATAAAATTGAAGACAACCTGTAATAAATAGAAAAAGTACTTATGATCACTACATCAGAAGCCTTGGAATTAATATTTCTCGAAAATACATAACAATGAGCTTGATTATGAATCTGAGAAAATTATCTCCCTAGTTATGCTCCTCCCCTAATGCCACCATTTACTAAACCACTATGACAACCTATTTTATTTTCACATCCTTCCTATGGATGACAACTGCCATCGCCTCCCCCCTCTACCTGCTAGGACTATAGCTTGAGTCTGATGTAATGTCTGGTCATTTTCCCACCTTATAAGATACTTCCTCTTAAAGTAAATAGATGTACTATAATAATATCATCCCTATCCAAGAGATATCCTACTTGTAGAAGAGTAAGAAGCACCTTGCCTTTAATCACTTGTGCCTTAGAAGTACCCTTAGCTAGAACAAAAGTAGAAACTACAAAGGCTGGCTAAAAAGATTTCTAGGCTGACATCTTAGACTAATCGACTTGGGTAACCTCCTCTAACTTCTTTGTATTGTCAAAAACTTCATCAAAATCTTTACTGAAGTCATATGCATAGACAATACTTAAAAGTCATAATTCAAACCTTTAATGTAAAGGAGAATCCTCCTAGACCTCAACAAATATGTCACCTAAATCTAGTGCCAAAAGCTTATCCTTTTTTCGATCATAGACGGCCCATAACACATATTTCTCTAAGAATAAAGCAAGGAACTTTTCCCAAGCAAATAGAGACAAAATTGGTGATCGAATTCAACATAATTTCTCCACCATTGCTTAGTATCATCTCCAATAGAAAAGTCACAAAATCAAATCTATGTTGCTTCACAATCTCTATCTTATGAAGCCACTTATAGAAACCAATAATAAACTCAAAGGCATCTATATACTTAGTAACCTAGAATATTGGAGGTTTCATCTTTAAGAATTTCATCAGTAGTTCATATTCTATACCAGTTATCATCAAACCCAACGCCGAATGAGGAAAAATATCAATTCTTGAAGCTTCATCAATTCTAGAAGCCACGATGATAGTAGGATGAACAATTTAAGCCTGACAAATTGTCAGTGTAGTTGTGGCTCCAGTCCTAGCTAATCTATTCACAAAATCTAACACCTGTGGAACAACCTCATCATACATAAGGATTGTCCTATGACTATAACTTGATCTGCTACCTCATGCTCCTAACCTTGTTTTTCTATAGTTTCCATCTCTTCCAAATGATCTTGAGGTAGGAGGGGGAGGTCAGACAAACTCTCAATATTTTGGCCAATTGGTTGAGCTCCACCCATGGGAAGTATGGGTCATCCTCTGCTTTTCCTACCTTATCTTCCCACTTATCCTTTTTCCCTTTAGGATGGATCATCAGCTAGAGCAACTAATACAGGAGTTGCTAGTCAAATTTGTTTGGACCTAGTTTTCAAATTTGCAGACAAATGAATGAAGAATATTAGATACCAATTTAGTTCTCTAGATTCCAATTGGAATCAAGTTGTACTATAGAATGAACAAGAATGACATGTTAAATAAAGTCCTGTAGCCTTCCAAAGAAAAGTACAGATATCTTTATACAGTTCTAGGAGACTCTACTAGACCTATTTTTGTGTGACAAGATCGACAAACCTAGGATATCAAATACCATCTTTGTCATGAACCAAACACATTATGAGTGGCACCCATGCTACTCATCCGATGGGAGAACCAACCATCCCAAACTATAATCCCTTGATCTACACTTTGACAAAATAAGTGGAACTAATTCATTAATATATCATCAATCTAAATCCAAATGAAAAGTAAAACTGAAGGTGAAAAAGTACTTATGCAAAAACCATCACTGGGAATCGAAAGTCATTTTTACTAAAACATATAAGAATATCAAGAAGGAGACGCACCCCAAAACTTAAATAAAACATAAGTTCAGAATGAGAGAATGATGCCAATAATGAAAAATTTCATGGTATTCCAGATATGTTGCTCACCTTGAAATCTGGAGTTAACCTTGGGAATTAAAAGTGAGGTCTTGTAGGAGTCGCTAGATGTGCGTTGCACTCACAAAAGTAAATGCATATGTAGCATCAAAATACAAGATAAACACTATACTGGTAGGGTCATATGGTCAATCCAAGATGAGAATATGATTATATAACTAAGTTATAGTCTAAAAAGTTAATACATGCTTAACAAATATACACATAGCATTGCAAGCAAAAATGAAAAATTAGGAATAAACCAATAAGTCAACATATCATCACCTAGTTTAGTATAGTCAAGCAAAAACCAAAACTAGTCAGGAATATTTATCAACTATAAGAATATATTACCCTAGTTCACTCATGGAACCATCAAACTAACATGACCATTGTATATATACTCTAAGGGATATATAACCACCCTATAACCATGACCCACAAGGGACAATTATCATCTATGTACTAAAATACCAAACCCAAGTGTCTGCCAACCTTGTTCCACCAAAAGCCCATGAGAACGTTCTAAATGAAAAATATTCCATATTTAGTAAGTAAGGTAGGTAAAAATCTTATAACAACTGTAAATCATTTAGAAAAACCACACCAAACAACATGCATTAACAAGAAACACTATAAAGTAATTAACATCCTTCTATAGCACAAATTAGATTAAACTACAAGACATCACGTTCCTCGAACCAAACTTTCACAATTACTCTATGTCGGAGCACTGCCCTTCTATGAAATTTTTGCTTGCTCGTGGTGAAGAACATGTATATAAATACATATTTGAAGAAATGACATAACATACCAAGATTTATAACTCATTCGAACTCCAAAGGTAAAATACATGGTCATTCCCTTCCCGTTCTTTGGTTTTTGCACCATAATTCACCTAAAGGTACCAATTTCTTTGATAAATTAGTGAATTAACAAAATACAAGGGTAAATTCTATGTTAATAATCAAATCCCATAAATGTATTCCTAAATTTCCCCCCTTGTACCAACAATCAATAAAAATCCATCTTGAAATACTCCTGAACTCCATGAATTAACAATTCAATTGCTAAATAATTAAATATGAGTTAACGGGGATGAATTCCTTAACTTGACAAAGCCAAATGAAGAATTTTGGATGTGTTTCACCCCAAATTGACCTATTTTCTGCCAAAACAATTTCTAGAAACCAAATTATTTTGGGTAAATATTTTTTTATAAATATGTGGTATCACTACTATAGAGGCACCTGGCTACTATAGTAGTGCCGCTTTAGCAGTATCATCCATTGTAGCGGTCATCGACCGTCTCTAACCGCCACTATAGAAGGACTTCCTCTTGTATGGTGCTTTTCACTTGAGTGGTTTGCTGATCGTAAGAGCAGCGTCGATGAGATATGATGTTAATATTCTCCAAAAAATCTTACTTCCTACAACACATCTTAAACCTTGGACATCCTAAATAATGCCCTTTATGTTTATAATAATTTTGGGAATTCTATTTACCGAAATTCAATTTTGTAAATTTGTACAGGTTCCTTATCATCTAAACTAAATAAAAAGAAAAAAAATACCACTAACCTCATCGGAATCATTCCTAGATTTCCCTAGACTGCACCTCTATTCAAAATAAATTAAAACTAGCCTAACTTGAAATTTGTAACTTCTAAACCACTATGAATTTGGACATGTGAATTTAAATATTGGACTCATATGTAATGATGGAGAATGTCATTATACATATTACTCAGCTCCATGTCAAGAGAAAAATTATTTTACTATCCTGAGGAGCACAAGGAAAGTGCACAAAAAACACATACATGAACTCCATAACTACTCTCATTGATCCAATGGAGGCGGTGAATCAAAACTGGTAGTTTACATATAATCCAAGTAAGATAAACATCCCTTCTCTACCATCCAATGAGCATGAATAAAACATGTAGCCACTTTAGAACATGAACTCAGAATACCCTTCCACTCTAACCTCAATGTATCAAGCATAACTAGCGTAATAGTCTTGGCTTACAATCCAAAACCACATGATAAGAAGATAAAAAGTCCATACCCAAAAATAACATAAAAATCAACTATATCAAGAATGATAAAATATACCTAAAGGTAATGTCCTAAAAGAGTCATTACACATGATCAGTATACCCAATCCACTACTACTACGTCTACTGCTGCTGATTAAGTCTGGAAATGAGTCACCATAGCAGTAGATGTAGCAGTGAGTCACCACAATAGTATTCAATTCGAGGGACTCAAAAATAAAATCAATAAAAAAAGTAAGATATATAGATAAATTAAAGAATCTAGACCTAGGGTCAAACAACATAGAAGTAGGATGATGACTAACTCGGATGGTACTTCTAATAAAAGAATCAGATGCATCTGCCTTAAGTCTTCTGGGAAAAGTAGAGCACTAAATATGTTAGCTACTGGATTAAGAAAATTCTCTTGTACTACCATGAGATCCCTTAGAAACACACCTAGTTCCTAAGATCCACGTCTACTGCACTGAGTACTAAATTTAATCGAAGGTGCTGGTGTTGGACAAAGTTAAAGTTGTAAACATGGGGAATACCTAGCTTATGCTTAGATAAAATGATTGCTATGTGGATAAACTTATCACACTCATAGCATTCTTTGGTAGACAAATCATGTTGTGAGTGAACCAAAGAACTAGAACACCCTTAATTACCTGAAGGACTAGAATAATACCATCCTCTTGAATGATAAAACCTTTGATCGCTTAAATCCTTAGAACTTTTAAACCTATTATTTAAACCTTGCAATGGTACTTGAAATAGTATACCATGGTAACCATGAGAACCTCTACCTTAATATTCCCTACCTTGAGATGAGTGATCAATAAAACTGTATTATTCTCATAACCTCTAACCACTGCTAGTTTGAGCACCTTAACAAATACCATCTACTCCCTTGGCATGATCCATAATACTATAAAAGAAGCCAACGGTAATCACTAACTATGTCACTATTAATTAAATAATACTAATATATCCTTTTACAAGCTAACCTCTATGGGGATACTGGTAATAACATATCTAGACTAGGAATAGAAATAGGCATCATACTAAGGAGTGATGTTCCATGGTTTCATGATTGTTTCAATGCTTAAAGTAAAGAAATTATACAAGTACTAAGGTATTTTTGTTAGATATGATGAGATTTTGGGGATGAAGAGGAGATGAGAGGCTAACTACGAGCCAATTTTCTGGAACCGCAATGCCACACGGTGCTCATGATCTCAAAGGACCACAAGCTAACCCTTTTCTAATATCTGTTACTAAGTACTACATCATATACTAAAATAAATGCATAAAATTGGCAAAAACTTGCCATAAAGTTCAAATATCTAAAAATACTCAATACTAAAAATTGACTACTGATACATTTGTCTGAAAAGCCTTTAAACTTGTCTGAACAGTGGAGTTTATAGGAAATGTCCCCAACTAACTTTGTCTAGTGAAAATAAACTGAGTCTAATGGCATAATAAAATAAGGATCATCCTAGAATGAAGATGACTCACTGCTATGTCTACTGCTGCTGACTAAGTTTGGACTGCTAAGGGTGCTCTGGATCTCGCACTTCAGAACCTATGGTATAAGACACCATAGCGCAAGAGAATAGTATACATCAGTACTTTGAATATACTGGTATGCTATATGAGATAAGGATAAATGCAAGGACTTATGCATGAACATAGCTTAACTAAATGACATGAGAGTGCTGAATGAGGACATATGCATGAATGCACACACCAAAACTGGAATCGCAATAACACTGAATACGAAGTCTAAATACTGGTTTTTGAATACTGACTTATCGATGACTGAGTCTACTAGTAATGATGTTTGAGTTTACTAATACTGAGAGATAGAATAACTTAGTCTAGTGAGATTGATATCTAATCTTGCTGATACTGATACTGATTTATTATATCTGAGATCAAGCCTATATAATTGGTGACCTCTGAGTTTACTGGTAATGATGCTTGATAATTAATAAACTAAATTTGAGTTCAAGCCTATGTAACGGGTGACCTCTGAGTCTACTGATAGTGAATATGATTGTATGAATCTAAGATCAAGCTTATATAACGGGTGACCTTTGAGTCTACTGATAATGAATATAATTTTCTGAATCTGAGATCAATCCTATATAACGGGTGATCTCTGAGAGGTAGTCAAGCCTAGTATAATGGGTGACTCCTCAGCTGAATTCTTTTACTAAGACTGAATCTAAAACTGAGACTGTAGGGGGTGGTCATCTAACTGACATGCCTCTTCTAGCTTCTTTGGGGTCCATCCTGTAACCTCAATTGGAAGGGTGTAAGTACCGTACCAGGTTAAAGACACTTCTCTCTGAACCCAGGATGCCATGTTTAATATAACGGGTAACACCTGGTTGGAGCCAAGCCTAATATAATGGGTGACTCTGGGAGGTAGTCAATCCTAATATGACAGGTGACTCCTAATACTTCACTGGCTAAGCAGTTATAGAGTTTAGGGATTGTTATTAATGACTCTCCCTAATATAATGAAGAAGTCACCATCTCTGCCCTTGTTCAATACTGAATCCTAGTCATAACTGAATAGACACTGAACTAATTCCTAGACTGTTCTAGACTAAGTTGAATCTATTACTGATTATCTTACTTAACTGATCTAACTGAGTTTACTTGATTCCGTTATCTAATGAAATACTTTTGAATTCTACTTTCTATCGAAATGCTACTGAGTTATGTAACTTACTAAGCTTTAGTGAATACTGAATATTATTGTTATCCGACTAAATAAGGAACTGGGTTAGACTGATACTAAAACTAGATTGAACTATTACTGAGATTACTGAATTTTCTTAAGTTCTGTACTAGCTCAATTCTACTGATCATAGGACGACTAAAATTATCTTAAGACTAACTCAGCTCTAGACATGCAGCTAAATTTTCAGGTATAAATACCCCTAGGACTCGATACCATAAATAAATAAGTCAGGACCACACTTAGTATCATGACAATGGATTTTCATTCAAAACAAAATCAATACAGTATCTCGTCAATCACTTGAATTTCATAAACCTGTAAATGTATAGGGAATGCATACTAATACCTCATAGATCAATAGGGAATACACATAAATAAGAATGCATGGAACTTATCATAATACATTCACTAAGGCATTTCAACAAACGCTTGGCATGCACTAGTTATCACATAATTGGGGATTTCATGCTTAACATACTAAAGAGGGCACTATTCTCTTTACTTGAGCATTCTATCAAATAAATGGGGAGCATGCTTTGGTTATACCATAGATTCTATGCTTAATTATCATTAATACATCAATATCATGCAACTTGCAGAGGATTTCTCATGAACATCATACAATTCATCACATACTAGAATCAAATCTTAAAATTGGTAGTCTAAATCATGAATTAAAACTCAATAATACCATGAACTTCAATTTCAATTCACATGAATCATGAAAACTTATAAATATAAGATCTTTGAATTTAGAAAAGGATTCTTGAACTTCTTGGGTGGAAGGAACCCAATAATCAACATCTGCATACCTTGTTAGATGATTCTCAGAAGATTTACGAAGGAATCTTGATGACTTGGGCCTTGAATTATGAACCTTAATGGTTGTTCTTGAAGAAAATTGAGAGAAAACTAGTATATTTGGGTGAAATAATGAGAAATATCCTGTTAAAAAGTATATATAGAGGTAGAAAAATGGCTGTCTTGCCCTTGGAATTAAAATCAAAAACTGGGAAAATCCCAATTTTACATGCGAGCGTGACGCGCTATAATCCCGCCAGTTTACTGGAAATTAGACAATTGAGAAACTGAGCCTTGGCGCGACGCAGTGGAAATTACGTTTCCAACTTGGTTACGAACTGGAAAGCCATCGTGACGTGGTGGAATCACGAAGGCTTACTGGATTTTGACATTTGCCATTTTGGCTGGCTCCACAATGCGGTAAAGTACTATGTGGTATACTGTCTCACTAAAATGTCTCTAGTTTTTTGGACGAGTATCGGATTTGGGAGAATTTGGTATCGATGGAAAACTTATTCAATTTCCCATGGGATAAAAAGTCAAAATCTTATAAACTTCACATCAAATAAAATATATTCATCTTTAAAGCAAGACTTTTGATGTTCTAGAGATGAATTTGAACTAGGAGAAGGGTGGTATTACAGTTGGCCACGTAGGTGGAGATGCCGAAAGTTCTAAATGGTGAGGCTGAATAATGATTCCTATGAACCCTACCTACGAATATTTGTATCTTCGTAGGAAGGTGATCTGTAGTCTAAAGATTTTTTTTGATTTCCATAACCTTACTTACGCCCCATAGGCACAACAAATGACCCGTTGGTTGCCTTGTGGGCTAGTACCATTTCAATTTTCCTACACTGTTTAGGATAGGATTTATGATTTATCTATAAATACCTATTGGATGTTTTATTATCAGTTTACATATTTTATACATTTTTTACATTGTTTTGAGTATGAGGTGCATTATTGATGTTGAAATCACTGTTCTAGGTTTATAAAGGTTTACATTAATTTCATCAATGGAATCTATGTGTGTTTTGAAAATTTTCGATACCTAAAACCCATAAATAGTCCTATGGGAACCTTGGTGGATTAACAAAGTAGAGGAAATGCAAAGTCATTATAAATTTTTGTTCTTGCATGTATTGGAACGTATTTTATTTTGATTGATTTCTTGATGGTTTCAAATGTTAAAAACTAATCTGTATATGATGCTTATTTGAGATAGAGGTAGATATTATAATAAAGAATTCACAACAGTAGAGACAACAAGAAAAAAATCATTGTGAAGCACTCGATAGAGATAGAGCTAGAAGGAATAGAGTTTAACCACTTGCTTATCAGTACTTGCCAGTTTATGATGATCCAAAAAAAGATTTTAGGATGTTAAATGGATTGAGACAAGGTCTATCTTTAACCCAGAGTTTTCCCAAGGAACGAAGATTGACATTATGAGTGCAATCATTTAGTTTATTAATTTGAATGGAGTGTTTGTTGGTTTACCTGCTAATGATGTAAACACGTACATAATGAACTTTGTTGGGATTTGCACTTAGTACAATGTACCAGGGATGATTCAAAAATATTTATGACTCTGATTTTTTATGACATTAAACTTACACCATCATTTCAATGCAAGGCAATCACTGCTAATATATACCCAACATGAGCAGGAGTCGAATCCTCAAGTAGTGCAACCTAGCTTTCTATACCTATGCATTTTGAGAGTTAACTATGTGTTAACCCATAATATGAAACTAAGCCTAAACGTAAAAGTAAATTGGGGGGTTTGAATGTAGAAATTTGTTGAACGAAATTACAAAATCACTCCAGTAAGAGATCAAAAAATTGTTAAATCACTAAATTAAGAGAGGTCTTGGGGTTATATTCTCCTAAGTGATTTTTATGCACGAGAAATCAAGAGTTATTCTGAGTTTGGCTAATGGGTTTGGTAGGCTAGATTTAGGGTCTTAGTGTTAACCTTTTGATAAAATACTAAATTTCACTCATGGATTCTTTCGAACACCTCATGAGCGTGACAAGCTCACCAATCTTTAACCTCCACTTATAATCCTTATTTCTAAGATGATGCTTATGAGTATAGCTAATTTACTTAACACCTTTGTTTCATAGATAATGCTAACAAACAAGCTATTTCAAAGTGTTGTTAGCAATTACTCTTTACCCATATCCCTTTTTCAAGAATGATATGGGATCTAAGGCAATTGGGGTATTCACCCACAATTCTCAATTCAACTATAGACTAAGAGCAAAACCCACAACAATTAAATAATTATTTGGACTAACAAGAAACACCCATACATAATTCACTACCTAATAAAACATAACCCAAGATAGTTATTTAGTTATTCATAAAATTAAAGAGAAGATATATAGCTAAATTGGCATGTACTCGATCCATAATAATCCAAATAAGAGTAAACCCAATCTTCAATTTCAATTTACAACTAAAATCTTATATAATCAAAATGACAAATTATTCTCAACTCAAAAATTAAAGTGTTACATCTTCTCCCAAAACTAAAAATTAATTCAAAGATACCCAAGTGTTGAAAGGTTTTGCCATCTTATTTTTTGGGTTCCAGCTCCATGAAATTCCATTTCATCCCTTGAAACTTTTCAGCTTTACTGTGATTTCCATCTCTTGTTCTTGATTGTGGTGGTTAGGTTGTGATATCCAAAGTTTGACTTGATCTGGCAGTCATGATCACAACCCTCAGAAATTCTCTTAAAGCTTGATCTCAATTAATCTTCATCATATCTTCTAAAAGATCACAAAACCTAGACATTACTGCATATAATTGGTGAATTAGTCTCATTTGTACAATTAAATCATTGTATTTTGGAAGAATTTGGATGTAAATGAGTGACAAATTTTCCACTCATCAACAACCCTAACTTAAAACCTTATTTGTGCAACACCGCTTAAAATCAATCACATTTTTTAAGGATGCAATGACTTTTAAGAACAATAAGTAACAACAACTAACTCTCTAATGGTGCCTCTCTATTAATAGTGACTTAACTATGCTTCTTCACATTCTTTTTGGAATATGAAAACTGACCAACTTCAATTAGTTTACATGCCTTCCCACGAATAAAAATCCCAACACACCAATTCTCAATCATGCAACAAGGGACAAATGTTCAAACACTGACACTCACAAAGGACCTCTCAATGAAAAAAGTATCGTACCATATGCTTGCCCTTATTTATAATCACTACTAATTTGAAGATACTTGGTTGGAGATCTCAAAGGACTTTTTCAAGCATTTAATGTAGTCTTAGGGAAGGGTAGGATAAACATTTAGGATTGAAGTGACTATACCATCCTTAAACTCTACATAAAGCACTATTAGACCAAACTTTTGGTTATGGTCCACTTCATTCATTCCCAATGCACGTATGTGCCAAATTTTACTATATTTTCTGACCCATCTTTTGAAAGAATTTCCTTGTCATTTATTTTCTTTGTGCAACAACATGCTTTTTTTGCTTCTATGACCACCTTTTTTTATCTCATTCACTTTTCCTCAATGGTTAGGTCTTAGGCCCCCATTTATAATACTGCAACCCAAGATTACCTCTTCCAAGATTCACCACTCCTAACTTAGACATTTAGCCTCAAGTTGAACTTTCAAGTTCACAGAGGGTAGGGTTCAAAAGAGGAACAAAAATTTAAATAGTATAAGTCTTGTATTTCAATTTCCAAAAAAGGTTTAAAGGCTCAAACAGGGAGACTATGGATTCTATTCTATCATGAGGAGGCTTTTTAGGCTAAAGTGATTTTCCAAGATTACAAAGAAGGCCTAAGATCATTCCTCCAACCATGTGTAATCAAGATTAGCTTAGAATAACTAATAGGGAAGGTTCTAGTTGACTGAGTACACATGAAACTCAATTAACTAAGCTCACTAGACATGACATGCAAACATTTTTAGGTGGATTAGTTGCATTTCCTACTAGAGACAAAAGGAGTTATTTACCTCATCCTACAAACTAAAGAATTTTGAGTCACAAAAGAGGTAAAGTGTTGTTAAAATATCATTTACATCCATGCCCTTGATTTTAAAATAAAATTGATGGAGGGGCTTCTTGCTTCGTATTTCACTATACAAGATTAACAATTGTTGGAACAAAATCAGGTTATCATCTCACAATTAGGCTCTTACAGGGTGAACTATACAGTTACTAAGACTTCACATATGAATAACCACAATCCCAAATCTATAATGCTACTGGTACTTAGCCTTCCCCTCTATTTGTAGCTTAAAACCCCAAACATAATATTTTCCCTAAAGAATGTCATCAGTCAATATATCATAGGGAATGACTCATCCAACATCAATATCCACAAAGAAAAATAAAAAACAGAAATGAAAACCAAAAGTGAATATTCCACAAATCGTAGGCATCATCAAAACTCCCAATAGTACAACCTAAATCAAATCATCTAAATAAATCATCAAAATAAAACATAAAGTATCCAAATAATCATCTAAATAATATAGATCTAGGAATCAAATGTGAAATAAATATGGAGATGAGTAGCCCAAACTAAAGAGTTTATGACGTCCTCACTGCATATTATAAAAGCATAAAAGAGTTAAAAGGGCTCTTTGAAACCGCATCAAATTACTATCATCACTCTCTATCTCAGTATCATCATTACTATCATTATCTAACCACCTAGAGGGGTCCTTATTACCTAAATCTGCTCTCGAGGATGTTTGTTTGTCTCTAGGCTTTAAAACTTCTAAAAGACCTTTACTCCTTTCCAAATACTGGTGAAACATTTGTCTCTTTTCTTCTCCCATCTCCTAATTATTTCATAAGAATCGTGCATCTCCTGAAGTGATTATTTCAAATAAGAGTAGGTTTTCTTAAGTCTAGAGATGGTAGCTCCCTACTCTCTCTGATCCTCAAGAAATCTCTCACAGTCAGACCAGGCAATATAAGAGTAGTGAGTAGTTGAAGGTTCTCCCACCCCCATGGGCAAACCAGACAAAAACTCTAAGATTTCTCACATCTCACTCAAGAGCTCATTTAATCACCCTATTGTGGATAGACTGAAAGAGTCGATATCCTTATCCGTCGACTTACCCAAGTCGATCCTTATCTTTTTACTGTTTGAAGGATCAACCTCTTTATGAATCTTCAATAGGTAAATGGGTATCTTCGGGTATATCTATCTATCTCTCGAGTATCCCTTAAACTCAGCCCTTTTACATAATTTGGTAATTATGGATTGAAATAGAAGAATTAGGTCACTTTTATTCTTGTAATGCCTAATGTCAGAGAGCACAAATCAACCAAAATTCAAAGGAAAGTTGTCTAAGAGGAAATAACTATCTAATCATGCATAATAGAGATACAATTCATGTTGGTGCACGGACAAAAATGGCTACATATGATAGTCAACTAGATCTGAGCCTCAATAGTGAACTCATTCTAAGTTATCCATATTTTTGTTGTAGACCATGTGAAGTCCTTTCTTGGGCACATTTTCTCAACTAACCAGCTTCCTGGGGCGTAGTCCATGTCTTAAAACCCTATCATATTGGCATCTACCAGCTCATAGACTTAATTTATCTGTTCGACTCAAAAGCAAACTGCTTTGATCCAGATTCTCATAATTGGCTTAGAGATGTTCACTATATTGATATTTGCATAGAATTCACTAACGTATTGCTCATTCGTGTGGCACGAGTTTGGGGAAAATCATCTTCATCCTTTGGCCACCAACCTCTCACAGAAAATTGGAAGTTTTTTAGGCACCTGCTCTATGGATATGCCTCGCTTAGTGAGTAACTTCCTTGTGGTGAAGTCCTTATAATACACTGTCTAACACTAAGCCTCCATGAAGTAGGTTTGATCATATTTTGCCATCTTTAGCTTAAAAAACCTAAAAATAACACAAACCATTAACAATCATTATTATCATGTGAAAATAGAGTTGTGTGACTTATTTAAGCTCAATAAATGTTTCCCAGTTCAAATTAGGTCTTAAAATAAAAATTAAGATTTTGGATATATCTTCCAGATAGCTTTGAAAATAGCCTGTAATCATACTCTATTGAATGTGATCACGGTACCTGAGACAGTTTGCCTAAAATTACTACAATAAAAAATTCAAATTTCCTATGCCAGTTTGTGTTCATAACAAGTAATGACACAAAGAACATGTAACACAATACCTAAACACTTAATAATTCCCCTTAATCATGGAAAAACTATCAAGAAACTCATTCAGGCATTTTATAGAGAACTTGGTGTGAACCTATTATTCTTCCTAATTTTGAACAATTTTTGGTTCACAGGACTTCCCCATAATTCACGTACAAATAAAAATAGTTAACACACCAAAAGATATTAATGAAGATCATAATTAAGCACATAAAATCAAATTTAGTATATGACCTTACACGTGTTCTATGGCCTATATTTTCACAATAGAGAGGAGAAAAAAGGTCAGACCCGATGAGAAGATATAGAGAGAATGTTATGCACTTTAGATACTCTTAAAAAGATAAAAATAGATGCAATTGTGAGTGATTTAAAAGGTGATGTAGAAGGAAACCATTTGGTATGACTATTCACCTCAAAAATCTGGCTCAACGATGATTGCATACAAGGGTTTGCGATCACAATAGCCATGCCATCGCCATCGCAATTTCTATGCTTACACAATTGCCATAACTGAGAGCAGTTTTTTACTCTCTATTATCATCAGTTTATCCTTCAACTAAAATCCATCATACCTATCATTCCCTAATTTCTCAAATACACCTACATAGTGCCATAGTTTTGTAGATTAATCATAAAAAAAAATACAAAAACTACTCTAACAATTAAAATGGAAAAGGATAAGGTCAGAATTCATGGCTAGGATGGGTCCCATCAAACACCTACTTTAACATCGCGTCACGATGTCAATCAATCATCAAGTTGGATCTTTGAGTTGAAGTGACCCTAGATCCAATCCATCATCCACAACATCGATCATACAAATCACTTATAGCTCTATTGGTTGTATTTTGCCAAAGAGATTTTTTAGATGAGAAGTGTCCTTCACTTGTTTTTCATTTATAGAGAAAGAGGAAAACTGGCCTCACTACTTTTCACTAGAATATAAATACATCTAACTCACTTATTCATTTATCATGCTATTTAACTGACTCTCACGGATAGGTCCCTATTGATTGAAATTAAGCACCCATTTTGACATTTTTTTATTTTTTTGAACCTAGTAAATTAATATTTTGTTTTTAATATTTTGATGAAGAGAGATCTTTGTTGCATTTTTTTATTGAGATATTTTACATGAGAAGTACCCCTCACTACTTTATTCAGGTAGGAGGAGGAAGAATAGTCTTGTTTTTCATAAGTAAGAAAAGGATTTAACTTACTTGCATGAATAACACGTATTGCATTGGAATTAGATGTCCATCATCCAACTAGTTGTACAATTCAAATATTATGACTCACACAGAAAGAGAATATATCATTGTGCACTCGGAGCTTCATTATTGCACACTCCATATAGACTAGGGCTCTTTTGACTAATAAAAATAATCTCTCGAGTATGATTAGAATTTCATGATTGATATCACAATCTAGGACTATAAAATTTTAAAAAATTATGAATCAATCAAAATTAACCAATACATCATACACTATTCCCATTGGTTTTTTAATTGAACGATCCTTTATCAAGAGTCTCATAGTGGTGGGTGTAGGAGATCCCAACCCTAGCCTTCGATATACAACATATGCCATCAAGTTGATACAATCAACAAGGTCACATTATTCATTCTCAAAGTTGTGTGTCCCGGTGGTGGAAGGGATTGTAAAAGCACCCAGGTCTTCTTTTTTCTCCACCATAGCATTTGACATGATTGCACTACAACTATGGGTCACCTCAAATCTTTCTTCTTTAACATTGGTTGAAAGGGTGGAGGGAATTGCATTAAGTGAAATTGAACACTTTATTATTCATCTTTCTCTTGATCCTCACCATCAATCACTTTAGGAGTCTCCTCCCTATCACTCTTTCCTTCAACCATCAGCGGGTACTCATCACTCACTTCATGAGACTTTATGGTATTATCATTTAACTTTTTGAACTGCTTTCTCTTTGTACTTTTTTTTATCAACAAACTTCTTATCAACCTCAACCACACTTTCAACTAGATATCTACCACTCCTAGTGACAATGGCCATAACATGGGCATCATTCTTTAGATTGATCACTATGTCATTAGGTAGACCTCTTTTTTGCCTAGCATTGAGTTAGGTTAAAATTTGTCCCACTTGTATCTCTAACTAATTAATGGAAGATTAATGAGATGTGACCGTTTTGTTTAGCTGAGAAAAGTCACTTTTCATTTCTCTTACTATTTTTTGGTTCCTTGAACACGCATCAAAATCTAGGAAAGGACATCATCGGTTTTAAATTTTTCTAGATTTACTGAGCTTGATTCCTTTTCCTTTATACGATCTTGATGGGGCATATATCTATCATATCCTTTCTCCCTATTTTTCTAATCTCGTTCTTTATCCCATTCTCTATCACACCAATCCTAATCCTGGTCTTGACCATTCCTATCTTAATTCCTGTCCTCTCTTTGGTAGGCAGGGTAGGAACATTTCGCATAGTTCTCCAAGAACCTTATGTCTTCATCGAGTGTCTTATATTTTTCTTCATAACAACTTTTGTAACCTTGAGAGATAGCTATATTGACCGCTTTAGATGGTTCTCCCAGCACGTGTTTGGTGAGGAGATCTAATTAGGTCATTACTTTGGCTATATTTTCATCTCTTTCCTAATCCTTGTTTCTTTTCTCTTTATTGAAATAAGATATAGTGGGGGATCCTATGGCTAGTTTCGATTCCCCTGTGTGCCTCCCTCTGTTTTTCTTCATAACTTGGTCGGGCAAAGTTAATGCAACCCCATAGGATAACTTGACAAGAGACCCTTTTGGTGTGTTGTCAAAAATAGTTTTATTCAATTGGTCTAGCTCTTAATAAAATATTTGGAGAATCATCTTCTTTGGAAATTTATTATTTTGGCATTACAGGAGTTTGTCATTGAACCTTTGCCACAACTCAAATATTGGCTCACTACTAAGTTGATGAAAATTTGCAATTTTATCTCTTAGTTGTAGTATTCTATCAGGAAAATATCTATCCTAAAAAGCCTCCATAAGTTCAACCCAAGATGTAAGAGAACCGATGGGTAGTGATCTCAACCACAAAACCACTTCACCTATTAGGGAGAAAGGGAAAAGCCTCTATCGAATAGACTCTTGAGTAATATGGGAATATCAAATGGGGCACACACATCAATAAAGTTTGTTAAATGTTGGTTTGTATCCTCATATGGTTGACCCCCAAATAGAAATTTTATTCATAACATATAGAGCATTACACTTTTAATATGGAACACCACATTTTCCTCGGCTGGTGGGATACGTATAACACTACTACGCCCCGCATCATGGAGAAGATCCTCATCCTCGAGGTGTCTATAAAATGAGCCTTTATTGCTCCCATTGTGGCTTATGGTGTTGTGATTACTACAGAAATCACCTAAAAAAACAAAAACAATGAATAAGGTAAACAAAAGCACTAAAATTAACCAACATTCACTAAGAATACCACACTAGTGGAAATTAAGCTTCACTCCCTGGAAATGGCACCAATTAGTTATAACACTCCATTTACACCATCATTTTTATATACGACGGTCATTTTCAATATATATCCAACATGATTTGGGGTCGAATCCACCAGGAGTGCAAGCTATCTTTCAATACCTATGCGTGTTGAAAGTCAACTATGTGTTAACCTATAAAGAAAAGCTAAGCCTAAACATGAAAGTAAATTAGGGGGTTTGAATGTAGAATTTTTTTTGAACATATTTTAAAAATTGCACTAGTAAGAGATCAAATAAGAGTTAAATTACCAAATTAAGAGAGGTGTTTGGGTTATGTTATCCTAAGTAGTGTCTATGCATAGACAATCAATAGTTGGTCCAAGTTTGGCTAAGGGTTTTGGTTTGTCTAGATTTAGGTTCTTAGTTTTAACCTTTCGATAAAACACTAAATTTCACTCAAGGATTCTTTTAAACACCTCATGAGCATGTAAATCTTACCAACCTATCCTCAACTTAGCATCGTTATTTCTATGATGATGCTTATGAATATAGCCAATGCACTTTACACCATTATTTAAAAGATAGTGTTTACAAATAAACTATTTTAAAGTGGTGTTTGTAATCACTCTTCACCAATATCCCTCTTTCAAGAATGATATGTGATCCAAGGCAATTGTATTTTTGAGCCACAATTCTCAATTCGACTATATAGTAAGAGCAAAACTGACAATAGTTAGCCAATTATTTAGTCTAACAATCAACACTCACTCATAATTCACTACATAATCAAACATAACCCCAAGTTACTGTTTTAGCTACTCGTGAAATTATAGAGAAGGGATATACTTAAATTGCCATGCACTTGACCTATAATAATCCAAATAAAAGTAAACCCATGCTTCAATTTCAGTATACAACTAAAATCTATTAGAATAAAAGTAAGAAATTGTTGTTAACTCGAAATTAAAGTGTTTCTTATTATCCCAAAATTGAAAATTGATTCAAATTTCCCAATTTGTGAAAGGGTTTTTCCATCTCGTGCTTTGGGTTTGGCTCCATAAAATTGCATTTATTCCCTTGTAACTTTTCTACTCTACCATAATCACCATCTCTTTGTTGATTTTGTGACTCCCGTGATTGCGTTGGTTAGGTTTCAAATGTTAAAGTTTGACTTGATTCTCGACCGTGATCACGTCTCTCAAGGTGTGATTATGGCACCTGAGCGTCATCTGATCCTTAGCTTTTGGTCCTCTTTCCCACTTTTCCTCTCTTCATGCTTGATCTTAATTTATCTTCACCATATCTTTTATAAGATTACAAAAACTTGAAATTATTGCATATAAATGACGAGTTTGTCTCATCTGTACTATTAAATCATTGTAGTAGACAGTAACTTTAATGTAAATGAGCGAAAAATTTTCCACTCATCAATTGTTATCATTCTCTCTTATAGGTGAAGAGATGTTATAGTTAGGAGAGTTGCCTCGTGGGTCTATTACAAATTAGAATGAGTTTATAACAAAATTATTTACCAATTTTTTCTCACCTTATAGGATGCTATAGTTGAATGTTAGATTTATAATTTTAGATAGTTACATTCAGAGGCATTATACGAGACATGGTTAAGGTTCAAGAAAAAGTTGATAAATATTCCAAATCACATAATTTAGGATGGAACTTGCTAGAAATCTTCTATAGAGCCTTGAATTTAAATACCACGGTTGTGGATGATACTACTACTAGTGGTGATTTCATTAGTCTTTGTTGGGAGCAGTCCATGGAAATCTTAGATTAAATCATTAAAGCCAACCGAGGATAGCATACTTGTGAGGTAGATAGGTTGACCGACACTTATTCTATTAGTGCTTCTACTGAGTAGAGAGCCCAATATGAAATATTTGTTCAAAAGGTAGCAAAAAAAAGGAATGAATTATGTTGCTTGCTAATAAATTTTCTAGTATCAAAGCAGAAAAGGTTATTGCAGTAGGAGCATAAGGAAAATCTTCTAGACATGATGACTATGACTCTTTAGAGAAAGCAAAGTACTTTGATGGTGAGATGGTGGATTTCTGGGCCAAGGTTCTGATAAAGACACTTAGAACTCAAGGAAAGGTAATCAAGGTTGGAACTACTACAAAGACAGGAATAGGTATATGAGTACAGAGTCTGATGATGACTGGTGAATAAAAATGATTACAATGAGAAAAGAGGTTTGTATTTTCCACTGAGGAACTATTATGTTGACTCATGAATAAAAGCATTGCTTGATAATCTTATTAAGGGTTTAGAAAGCCAGAGATTTTCCTTAAGAAAATTAAGGCAGACATATCCGGGTTTATCCAGAAAGTAAAATTGCAGGCCACAACAATTAAGTAATTTAAGCAACAATTTGGATAAATTCTGGCTACATAGAATCAATATCCACTAGGCATTCTTTTCAACAATACCATTTACAATACGAAGAATTATAATCACTGCTTAGCCATCACTACTCAGATTAGTAAGGCTACTAATGATCCACCTATGTTTGTGGTAAATGTTAGGGGAATGATACTATAGATGTTGATGAAGCACCCACAACTAATTTTGATAATTTGGTGACTAATGGATAAATATCATAAAAAATAATGGGTGTGGAGAAATGAGCTAATAATGATAAAAAGAATGGAAAGGAGGTCACACAAGGGTTGAAGTCGATTCCACAACCTCTCCACCTTTTCTTCAAAGGTTGATAAAGAAATAAAAAGAAGGGAAAAACTAGAAATTCACATCGATGTAGAAGGAATTATCAGTAAATATCCCTCTTGTGGAAGCTTTAAAGAAGATGCCTTGATATTCAAAATTCATAAAGGATTTAGTAAGTAATAAGTGAATGGTAAGTTTTGAGCCTGGTAATAATATGCATTGTTGTAGTGTTATTGCCTCCTAATATTTTATTGAGTAGAGGAACTGTCTGGGAGATTTCACTGTTCCTTGAACTCTTAGGTCCTTAAATTTATTATGAGCATTATGTGACTTAGTAACAAGTATTAATCTCACGCCATATGTTATATACAAATAGTTGTGGTTAGGGTCACCTAAACCGGCCTCTATGAGACTATTTAGGGTTGATCGTACAATAAAGAAGCAACTTGGTACATTGTGTGATGTGTTGGTGAAGATAGCTTCTTTTATATTCCCAGCTAACTTTGTGTTTCTCGATTGTGATGTTGATTTTGACATCTTTATAATTTTGGGAAGGCCCTTACTTGCCACGGGTAGGGCATTGGTTGATATGGAGATGGGACATATAAAATTTAGGCTCAATGATAAATAGGTCACTATTAGTATATGTCATTTGATGCGGAAGCTGAAAAATGTGTAGGTGGTGTCAGTGATAGACACTATAGATGAAGTTGCACTGATTGCACTCATTAAGGAGATATTTGGTGTTGAGGCTTTAGCTGTGTTGTTCATGAGTTTATATAGCAATGATAGCAATGAGGAAGAGGATATGTTGAGTGCTCTTGTTGGAATAGGTTCTTATTCTTACGAACCAAAAAAGTTTGATCTTAATTTGAACAATAGAGCAACCCCACTAGCTCGGCTATCTATGGAGGAGCTATTAGTTTTGAAATTGAATTCCCTTCCTTCTTATTTGTGTTATGCATTCTTGGGGCCTCTACTACCTTATTAATTATCATTGTAGTAGATTTTTTGGATTTGTAGGTTGAGGCCCATATTTTGTTGACGTGGAGGTTTCAATGGGATATTGGTTGAACTATTGAGGATATTATCGGGATTCCATCAAGAATTTGAACTCATAAAATTTTTCTTGAACCAGAGTATGTTCCTAGAATTGAGTATCAATGTTATTTGAATCCACTTATTGAAGAGATTGTGAAGAAGGATATTGTTAAGTGATTAGATACAGGTGCGGTTTGCCCTATTACTAATAGAAAGTAGGTCAACCTAGTTTGGTGTGTTCCAAAGAAGAGTGGGATTATTGTGATCCCTAATAAAAAGAATAAGTTAGTTCCCATGAGATAGACATAGTATGGGAAGTTTACATGGATTATCATAAGATAAATACTTGGACGTATGAGCATCACTTTCCTATTCTATTCATAGACTAGATGTTACACCTACTTGTAGGTAATGGATGGTATTATCTTCTTGATTGCTATTAGGGGTATAATAAGATTTCTATATCTCTAGAGGACCAAGATAAAACTACTTTCACTTGTTCATATGGTATTTTAGCATTCAAGAGGATGACTTTGAATCTTTGTAATGCCCCTGCCACCATTCAGAGTTGTATGATGATTGTCATTTATGATATGGTAGAGGATAATATTATGGTCTTCATGGATGATTTCTTTATTGTGGGTGACTCATTTGATGACTGCTTAGCACACTTGGATAATACACTTTAGATACGTGAGGAGTCCAACTTGGTTCTAAACTAAGAGAAATGTCACTTCATGGTTAAAGAGGGGATAGTTCTCGGGCATAAAATTTTGAAGAAAGGGATAGAGGTTGACAAGGATATTATTGTCGTGATTGAAAAATTGCCTTCACCAATTTTTGTAATAGGTATTCGACGTTTATTCGGTCATACGAATTTTTAAAGGCAGTTCTTCAAACCTCTTAAAAATTGAAAATCCATTATGCAAATTGTTAGAGAAGTAGGTGACATTTGTGTTTGATGATGACTTTACTAAGGCTTTTAAGTTCCTAAAAGAGAGGTTGAATTCTACTCCTGTTTATTGTGTCTCCGGAACAAACCCTTCCTATTTAGGTGATGTATGACTATATTTGTGTGGCCCTAGGAGTTATCGTAGGACAAATATGTGAGAAGATACTTTATCCTATTTATTATACTAGCAAAGCAAAGAAATATTACATGGTTACTTAATAGGAATTATTTGTGGTGGTGTTTTCTTTTAAGAAGTTCCAATGCTCTATGATTGGTAGAAAAGTTTTTGTGCACACTGGCCATGTTTCTCTGTGGTACCTTACTGCTCAGAAGGATGTAATCCTAGATTTATTTAATGGTTACTATTTTTGTGGGAGTTTGACTTTAAGGTTAAGGACTTGAAAGGGCACATAAAATCAGGTTGCAGACTATCTATCCTGCCTAGAAGAGGAGGTGATGCTTAAACTAGGAGATGATCTTAATATTTGATAATAATTTTCCAGATGAGAGTGTCTTGGAAGCATCATAATACTTAATCCCTCGGTTTGTTGGTTTGCCAATTATTTGGCAAGTGAACTCGTTCCAGTATACATCTCATTTCAGCAGCAAAATCGATTTATACATGAGGTATGGAAGTTCTTTTGGGATGCACCTTAGTCATTTTAGATGTGTGTGGATGGTGTTATTCAGAGGTGTATTCTAAAAGTTTAGATGATGAGTATTTTGGAGGTCTGTAATTCGTCTCCAATTGTGGATCATCATGGAGGTACTTATACGGCCCACAAAATTCTCCAACACGGTTACTATTGGTTGAGGATCTATAAGAATTAATATGACTATGCTTGGGCCTGTGACTAATTCGAAACGCAGGGCAATATCTCACCGAAGTATGAGATCCTCATGACACCTATTCTTGAGCTTGAGTTGCTTGATATGTGGGGTTTTAACTTCATGGGTCCATTCATAAGTTCATATGGTATGAAGTACATCTTGGCGGCATTCGACTATGAGTCTAAATGGGTGAAAGCAGTTATTCTTCTTAATATTAAAGGTCGAAGTGTCAAAACATTCTTAAAGAAAGTATTTTGTCTCAGTTTAATACTCTATGAGCTACCATTAGTGTAGTGGGTCCCATTTTTTAATTTTTTTGTCTAAGGCCCTACTTGAGAATATGGAGGGAAACATAAGGTGGAAACACCTCACCATCTGTAGACTAGTGAGCAAGTTGAGGTTTCCAATCGGGAGATCAAGACTATTTTGGAGAAGACTGTGAATGCCAACTAGACTGACTAGTCGAGAAAGTTAGATTATGCAATTTTATCTAGTTGAATAGATTACAAAGCCGTCCTTAGGCTTCACACCTTATCATCTTGTGTACGGCAAGGCATGCCACTTACTAGTTGAACTAGAGCATAAGGTACTATGTGCGTTGAAGAATCTTAATTTATAGTGGAGTGATCCCTCAAACTTTAGAGTAGATAAGATGAATGAGTTAGATAAGTTTTTCTTCTGTTCTTATGGAATTTCAGCCTTGCATAAGGAAAATATGAAATCGTACCATGACAAGAAAATTGAGAAGAATGTATTCCAACCCAGTGATGTGGTCTTGTTGTATAATTTAAGACTTTACTTGTTTCCTGGCATACTGAAGTCTAGGAAGTTTGGACCAATCACCATGGTAAGAGTATTCCCACATGGTGACATTGAGTTAAATAAGATCGAGTTTCCCTATTCAAGGTAAATGAGCATCGTGTTAAGCATTACATGGAAAGCATAGATAATTTGAAAGTGAATGAGAATGTTAGTGTTGGTGAAGTCTGAGTAGCCAAGGGAACTGAGTCATGCTGTGATGTTAAGTCAGGCAGGCTTGTTGGCAAATTTTGAGTACCAAAATAACCACATCGTGTCGCGACATTAAATAAAGCAATGCTTGGAAGGCAACCCTTGTTGGCAAATTTTGAGTACCAAAATAACCACATCGTGTAGCGATATTAAATAAAGCAATGCTTGGAAGGCAACCCAAGGTTTTAGGGTTCACTTTTTTTTATTTTGTAGGTTAGAAACCATGGAGAAGCAACTAGAGAATGGTAAAAATTAAATAATTCAATACAAAACCTTGTAAGTGAACCTGATACTCAATTTACGGGTCATTGGTCAAACCCCTGATATGTAAGTTTGGTCAGGGGAATCATAAAAAAGGGGTCACTGAACTTCAACCTATGACCCCTACCTACTAACCTACAACCCCATATATTGGGCCGTAGGAATCAGAACAAAAATTAGGTGCATAAGCCTACCTATAACCCCTTTCTATAAGGTTGTAGGTACAACCTATAGCA
The DNA here is from genome assembly GCF_002878395.1 of Capsicum annuum. Taxonomy (NCBI): domain Eukaryota; kingdom Viridiplantae; phylum Streptophyta; class Magnoliopsida; order Solanales; family Solanaceae; genus Capsicum; species Capsicum annuum. The sequence continues at coordinate 54,728,318 of NC_061122.1, forward strand.
TGAATGAAGGGTTGTAGGTAGGGCCAACCATTTTCAAAAAAAATTATAGGTCGGGCCCTACTATCCACCCCATACTGGTCAATCCATGTTATAAAAAACTTAAAACCCAATCCTTTCACATAGTTACTAACTCCTTCTTAAAAAATTCAAACTTTTCCTCTCCCATTTAAACTTCAAAAACAAAATCATACTCTACAATACCACATCCCTGCGCACTACACGTAGAGTTTGGGGTTAAATCAATTGTTCTTCTTTCATATTCTTAGGTTTTCCATCTCAAGGCAAGTTTTTCTTTGTTCCAATTCAATTGAAAAGATTGTTCTTGAAACTAGTACTTGGGATCACAATTAGATTAGGCTAGAACTTACTAAATTCTCACAGCTCCTGCAATAGTTGGAACCTAAAATTATGAATATTCAATTGAGGTATGATCCTTAATTCAGAAAGATTATGATGAAACAAAACTATGAATAGAACATGATTAACCAAAATAAATCTTGAAATACCTATCATAACTTAATTGATGCATGTTATGGTGATAGAAATTGTTCTAAAAAATAGAAATATTATCTATTCTAGATGGTAATTTTAGGAAAGACCTGTAGGAAGGGGCATAGGGAGGCCCTGAGTTAGAATTTCTATTTTCTTCTTATTTTTGGTTCCGTTATTGTGTTTTAATCACTAATTGATGAGTGGTGAATCCACCACTCAATTATGCACCATTTTCATGCATATTTCCATGCTTTGAATGAATATGTGAGACATAATTTTTTATTAAATGCACTAATATTCATATTTTGCAGGCACCAAGATGATAGGATGGAAAGATGTAGATTGGAGCTATAAAAAGAACAATGGGGAACAAAGAAGTACAGCTAAAAACCTAGAGCAAAATATGGTCTCAAGTAGCGCGATCATGGTCCTTTGACTACGGTCGCAGTAAATCAAGATGGTCAAGGTATAACGATCATGTGGAATTTCCCGTGGTCGGGGTAGGAGCAATCGCAGCCAAACTGGTGCGATCACGACAAGGGAAAAAATGTAAATGCACACATTTGTTCCTAAATTATCCCTAAAGAAGACTCAAACCCCTATCATTCTAGGATACATTCTATAATTCCCATTTATTGAACATTTTCTATCTCTTAGCCTCCATACCTAAAGAATAAAATATTGTATTAATATTTGGTAAAGAATACATTGCAGTGGCCTCCCAGTGAAGGATTGGCTAACTCCCATAGAAGATTTGTGGATATCCAAAGTTTGAAGTAACATTCACTTAGACTTCATAAATCAAATCAATAGAGATTATTGGGTATATCTTTCTTACTATTTCAATGTTTAGCTAGTTCTTCCTCTTGGGATTATGCAAGATTAGGATGTAAATATGTAAACGATGTGATTTCGTTGTGCATTTACTAGTTTATGATGTTGGGATCTACTATTGCTTGAGTAAATTTGTTGGGAATTGTTGGTGAAATCTCCAAATATCCAAATGGATTTGATGGATGAAAATCCCAAGCTCTTGAAAGCTCAAACCATCCTTGAAAGAGGGATTTGGTTGAACTTTAAGAACCCTCATCATCATTCAAAAAGGGATGTGGGAACCAAGGCAATAGTAGACAATTATTGGGCTTAGTTTTCAAACTTTCACTATCTTAGACATAAGGGTGATTATGAAGTAGAATATACTTAGGGCATCATCCTAGAAATAGGGGTGTCTAATTGAGGTATTAGGTGGTTTTGATTAAAGAACTATAACGCCCTGAGATTCCATCCTGAGACGTCATATGGTGTTTATGACCCCGAAGGACCACAAGCTAACCCTTTTCTTATATTTGTACTTGTACACTGCTTAATATCTAAAATAAATACGGAAATTGGCCATAAGGTTCAACACATCTATACATACTCAAAACTAAAAACTAAATACTAATACATCTATTTGAGAAGCCTCTAAACTCTCTGAACTATGAGTTGATGGGACATGTCCCCAACTAACTCTGTATACTAAAAATATAAACAAAGTCTGATACCATAATAGTAAATTGAGATTCTTCCTCGAAAGAAGAAGACTCACTTCTACTGCTGCTGATTGGGACTGAACTACTGAGGAAACTCTGGGTCCTGTGCCACTGAACCTATGGTGCCAAATAAAATACCATAGCGCAAATGTTTTAGTATAGAAATATACTGAGTATATAGACGGGGTAAGGCTAAATGCAAGGGCTCATACATGAATAATATCTAAACTGAATAATCATGATAATTCCGCATGAGAACACATACACATACATGAATTCATAGACCATAGTCACAATCATCATAACTCTATAGACTGAAACTCGGGTACTGCCTTACTACAGATTGAACTCACTACTGACACTGATTATATTGAGATACTGACTTATCTGATACTGATGACTGAGAAACTGGATGTACTTATATCGATGATTGAATTCTAAGATTACTTCTCTCGATTGACAAGATTAAAGATCAACCTCTATAACGTATGATTAAGGAAGCTATTATCAATGGTAAGGAAATGATCATATCTGAATCTGACAACAAGAATACTTAATAGAATCTGAGACTGTGATCAAGCCTGTCTGGTGGCATATCTCTGATTATCATATCAAATAACTGTATATGAGACCAAGCCTATCTGACGGGATGGTCCATGAATCAACGGGACTATCTGAGTTGCTCATAATGATAGATGACCGTATCTAACAGTCCTTATTTCTAAAGATTGATATTGAAACTAAAACTGCAACTGAAACTATGAGAAGTAGTTACTTAACCCACATTGCATGACCTACCATAGGTGGGGTCCAACCTATAACCCTAGATGGAAGGGTGTCAATACCGTGCCACAGGTAAAGACCTCTCTTTGGTCAATCCTCTCTAACCAATGACCTTTACCAGGAAATCAACCTAAGGTAATATAATAGTCAAATACTCTCTCTGTGGATGTGACAACCATTTCCTAACGGTGACTCCTATATCCTACGTTGGCTACATAGTTCTGGAGGTCAGGGATTGCTACTGATGACTCTGACCTCTCTCACTGATGGGAAGAGCTGTCATTCCTTTCCTCACTCGGCGCTAGTTTCTACTCTCAACTGAAAGACTCTGAACTAAATTTTTAATTGAACAAAACTAAACTAAATTTGTTACTGATCATATTTATCAAAAGATCTGACTGAGCTACACTGAGATCACTTAGTTCCATAGCTTACGAAAATAGTATAGAATCACGGTATCTAACAGATGATACAGAGCTTGAATTGATTATTCGGTCACTTTCGAGATTAGAATTGAACACTTGCATAATATTAGATCTGAGCTAATTATAGGACTTAAGGCTAGATTACTAGCGATACGGAGATTACAGAGATAACTAAGATTATTGATCTTTCTTAAGCTCTGCAATTGTCTGAGGATATAGAGTTCTATAGTTCACTAAGTTATGAGAATCATGGCTCGATTGGAATTATCATGAAACTGACACGGGCTCTAGACAGCAGCTAAATTGTCGAGTATAAATACCCCCAGGACTCAATAGCATAAAATAAAGCATAATCATTCCTCCATTATCACAACCATTCATTCATTGTCACAGTCATTCATTCATTATTACAGTCATTCAACCGTCATTCATTCATCATCATTATCATTAAAGCATCTCTTCAAGTATTTAGGAAACATAACATATACTAGCGTAGGGAAATATGCTACTAGATTAAACTTCCTTCAACAAGGTCTTACCTCAAATACTTCATACCTAAATCAGCCTTGACATGTATTTGGACATCACATAATTTTGGGAAACACTTTATACTATCATGTCTCAACTTACTTGATAACCACTTGGCATGTATTAAAATCTTAGCATATATCAAAGAGCACCTAATTAGGGAATTTACTACCATCACGTCTCCACTTGTTCACTAAGGTCCTTCAACAAACACTAGACATACACGGGTTCTTACTTATTTGGGGATTCCCCACTATCATGGAATAATTCATCCACTTGGAAATTTTATCAAATACTAGGCATGCATAAACTAACTCACAATTTGGGGTTTCATCTTCAACATACTACAATGGCCCTTTATACTTCACCTATGCTTTTTATCAAACATATTGGGAACATGTTCCGCTTATTCAACCATTTCTACACCCAAATGTCATGAACACATCACATAGAAAACAATATAGGGAAGATTCATCCCAAATATCACATGGATTTCACATAAAAGGGTTAAAGCTCATAAATCTTGTAAACAAACATGAATCAAAACTCAAAAATGCATGGAACATCAGTTTCAACTCACATGAATCCTTAACAACTCATAAAAATAAAATCTTTGAGTTTTAGTAAAGGGTAATTGAGCTTCTTGGATGAAAGGGACCAAAGAATCAACATCTACATACCTTGGGGAAACTCTTTTCTTGAAAGCCTTCGAAAGATTTATTGATTTCTCTAGATCTTTCTTGATCTTTGTTGAAGAATAAGAGAGGATTTTGTTTTATTTGAAACCCTAGTTCTTGGTGGAAGAAGAGAAAATGAGGCTAAAATACCTTAGCCGGGTAATTATAAAGGTTGGGGATAAGGGGAAAAGACCAAAAAGCCCTTATAATTAAATTGAACATTCTTTTATTTTACATGTTGGTACGACGCACCATAATAACGCCAGTTCATTGGAATTTGGACAATTGGGAAACTGCATGATGGCGCAATGCGGTGGAAATCACGTTGTCATCTTTGGTTGCGAGCTGGAACTATACTACGATTCGGTGAAATCACGGAGTTACACTAGATTTTGACAATTGCCATTTTGGCTGGCTCCGCGATGTTCTAAGGTACAGGTGGCACACTGTCTCACCAAAATGGGTCTAACTCTTCACCCGAGTATCCAATTTAGGTGAATTTAGTAGCGATGGAAATTCCACACGATTCAAAGTATTTTATATTTGGGAAGACACTTCTGAAAATTTTAAACTTAAATTTTTGGTTTACTAAATACGCTCTAAGGCTCAGACTGAAAGAGGATTTTGCAGGGTATTACAAGCACTCATTAGGTACTTGAAAGGGTAAATGAGAGACACCCTTAATGATTTGTTGACAAACTAGCCTTAAGGATTTCCATCCTAGCCTACCACCTCACCAACATTTAGAATTTACATTAAGTCATCGCACACCCAAGCATAAGTTGCCCCTAGGAAAGCATAATCTCAAGATCTTCGCCTAATTGATTAAACTCTAATTATTCATAGCCCTAGATAAATACTTAAAAACCCTAAAAAGAAATATTATTTTTGATATCTCCCCCCCCCCCCCCCAATTTTATCTTCTTGTACTCTATGTTTGAATTTAACAAGTATTCATTGTTTTGGCCTAATTTGATACCCACTCACATTGTTGCTCGCAGATATGAACCCAACTCAAAAGTTTGGTAAATATATTGACAATGACCGCCTTTTACTTAAATTGATATATAAGTTGAGCATTATAAAAATGGTGTTGTTATCGGGGAACAATTTGGCATAGTGAGTTAGTTTTGAATTTTAGCTTACTTGTTTAAATTCAAACTTGTAAATAAGTTTTTGTGATTTTCTTTTTGTTTCTTGTGTTAGGTAAATTTTTGTTTTTACTTACTTATCTCTATAGAATCTCGGGACTACTATGATTTGTGTAGTTGGAATGTCTATCTTAATGATCCATGTCCATATTGTGATGGACCCCATTTTTAGAGAGATTGTAGATGTGTTTCCTGGAGAGAGACAGAATCACCATTTCAACCCTATTGGGAGTATGGTTGTTCTTTATGTGGTAAAGATAGACATTAGAGTGATTTTCCAAATTCCCCCATCCCCCCGTTATTCTAACCCAATTGCTAGTTCTTCTTATGAGTTTGACAGGTATCATGATCAAATAAGGGAAGAAAACCAAGTCAAGTCCAATAGTTTTGAAGCAATGCTTCAAACTATTTTGGATCAGGTAACTACAACGGGGGAAAATGTGCAAAACATACATCAATACATGGGGGAATGTAAGGACGAGATCGCCAAGATAAATGTAATGGGCAAGGAAGCAAATAATTCAAACATCATTGCCATGCCACTTCCAAAGAGGAGGTGAACCAAGAAGAGAAATCAAGTTATATGGTCAATGATAAGATTGGTAGAGAAGATTCCTCAGTAATTTTCCAAACAACCAAACCAAATATTGTTGGAGGTGCCAAAATCGAGGAAATGAACCTAGAGTCAAAAAAGAAACCAAGTAAATCTATTATCATGACTCTAGGTCATTTCGAGGTGATGATTGTAATACAGATGCAATTTCAAAATTATGAGATAGACCTCATTCAAACAATTTTTCAACATTGTGTTCGGTGGATATGATAAGAATCCATTCACACACTCAAATAATGGATTATAGGGAAAATGAGGACCATCCTTACATTTTAGAATTTGATATTCCAAAAGAGCACATAGAAACCTCACCACCAAAGGCTAAGGAACTCAACTCCTAATGTTCTACTACTGGCATATTGGTGTTCCCACCTTTACCCAAAGACGTAAATAGAAAACTTGATGTGAAATTGGGTAAAAGGTTCAAGTATTCAAAGTGGAGAGATAAAAATTTCATTGTCATATCCTCACTTCTATCTAGCTTTACCTTGGAAGATTTGAATCTTCTGTCACTCTGTCGCTCAACTAATAGTGAGCAAAAGTTAGGACAGAGATTCAAATCTTCTAAGTGGAAAAACAAATGATAGTTGGAGGGGATCCTTGACACAACAGATGGGAAAAAACACATCATGCCATGAAAGTGGCACGTATCCTTTGAATTATGCATTATAGAATAGATTTTAAGTTTGTTTTTATTCATCCATAATCCATGAAATGTTGGTGCTATGAGGAGTGTTGATTAAAATTAAAAAAGGAGATAGTGTGAAAATATCATGTTATGAATTAAATAGGGGAGTGCAGGGGACATAAAACTTGGTCTTAGATGCTTCAATCGCGGTTCGTGTCACCGTGATCACGGTATCGAAGCCTTTACTATCGCTAAATTATAACCAAAATTATGGTAGAATCATATTAAAAGACCATCCGACTACCATTCTACCCATATGCATATTTTTTCAAAATTCTCTCTAATTTTTCACTTTGTGTGAAGGTCCAAGTGTGTATTCCAATCTTTGTGCATCGTCTAATATGATATATTGTCTCAACTCCCTTGTTTTTAATATTGTTTTAGGCTTAGACTTATAGTTTAGAAATAGATCTGAAATAGTATTTTTAATGTTAAATCCATTCATGTTTATGATTATGATTATGGTGGGCTATTGTGGTTAGTGTACACATCATCAGGGAAGTCTTGAGTACCTGGATTTACGCATAAAACTATTTAAATAAACATGTACACCATGATTTTCATTTAATACTGAATTCCATGTTAATTTCTTTTATTTTGAGGGTATAATCACAAATTTTTAGTTTAAGTTCCTTGTGTATGATGTTTACCTGACTAATTTGAACAATAACTTGGGTTAAAATCTTGTGTTTTAGCAATGTTACAGAAACTATCAAACATAGGCTTAGATACCACTGTCGCGATCACGATGATCGCGATTGTGGAACTGTGATTGTGGTACATGGTCTACGATCGCGGTATCACAATTGCGGTTAATGCTTCACGATCTCCATACTTGAGGGCATTTTTTGCTAAAATAAAAATTTTTGCACATCCATTTTTACCCCAAATGCCTGTATAACAGCATAACATGAGCTTATCTAGCAAAACTAGCATGGTTTTTGAGTTAGAATGCTATAACTGGTCAGAACTATGATGCTTATAGGTACTTAGCCACACAATGGAAGACTTTGACAATACCAGCTTAATGTCAGTTGAATACCACAAACTCTACTATGCTGACCTCCTATGGACCAAATTTCTCCCAGAAAAGAGCATTTACTTTGATAAAGTGGACAAGAAACTCCCTGGATTCTATGCCACACTCAATCCTATCAGGTTTATTTACTTTGACCCAGACCCATGATATGCTAATGATCAATGGGTGTATGAGTTCTATGCTAACCTTAGCATAGTCTCTCTTGCAACCAAATAATTACAATTTGGGGAAAGGAAGTACATTTTAGAGCAGAGCAAATAAATGATATATATGGGTTCCTGAATTCAGACATGGCTTAGTTCCAAGTGAAAGGGTGTGAGCTAGGGACCTGGATGGCAAATATATTGTATCTTTGAAAATATGTTCCCTCTGACAGAGAAATATTCATATGAACGAATTCAAGATAGAGGCCAGGATTTGGTTGAATATCATCTGTAGCAAAGTATCTCCATGCCTAAACATGAATGCTATCACAGATATACGAGCTTGGATGGTGGCTTGTATCCTATCTTACATTGCTATAAACATGGGAGAAATTATGATATTAGAGTGGAGGCATTCCAAGAATAAATCGGATTATGGAAAGTACAATAAAGAGTAGGATACACAGGTATCCACTCTGGACATTCTTCAGAGAGCATACTATGCATTGGCAGAGTCTTACAAGGATCTTAAGGAGTCACACAAAAATAGAGAAGAGCGAGAATATCTAATACCCCAAAAAATCCAAACCAATATTAGAGCTATGTACGAAGCTCATTCATAGTACATCATGGTTATTTTATATTTTTATGATTAAGTTAGATGTATATTAAGGCTTCAAATGACTCCCAGCTATCAGACGAATCAAAATATTCCTTACCGATTTAAATCTTGAGAAGGATATTGGTATAGATAACTTCAAACAAGAATATATCTCATTATACTTGGAATTTTTGAGTTCATAACATATAAAAATATAGATAATTGAATTATCTTTCCAACGATACCAATTTTTCCTAAATATGATACCAGAACAAAGAGTTATTCCTATTTTACACCAACATTTCAGGCTGGAAACTGTGTGACGACATTCTTGGTAGCTTACCATATTTATGACGCCCTACCATGAAGGTCATCAGCCTTAGGCAGAAATCATCTCCTGTGTGACGACATTCGTGGTAGCTTACCACATTTGTGATGCCCTAATATGAAGGCCGTCAGCCTTAGGTAGAAATCAGCTCCTGTGTAACGACATTCATGGTAGCTTACAACATTTGTGATGCCCTACCACGAAGGTCGTCAGCCTTAGGCAGAAACCAGCTCCTAAGTGATGACATTCGTGGTAGCTTACCACATTTTTGATGCCCTACCACAAAGGTCATAAGACTTAGGAAGAAACCATCAATTCCAGCTCCTGTGTGACGACATTTTTGACTGTATACAACACTTTTGATGCCTTGTCACAAATGTCGTCAACTACGATTTTCAGCAACTGGAAATTTATTTCAAAAGGGTATTTTGGTCTTTTCCTTTACCTTCCATGACTTATAACCCTAAAGAGGAGTAATTTTTCCCATTTTTCTTCAGTTAAGCATCTCAAAAACCCTCTCTTATGCTTTCAACCACAAGATTAGGGTTTTCTCTCAAGATCATCTCCTCAGGAACAATAAAATTCTTTCCCAAAGGTTTTAAACCCTAGTCAATAAAAATCAAGGGCAATCCTAAGGATTTCTTCAGAAACATTAGATCTCTTTCAACATCAAGCTTTAAGGTATTTGTAGTGTTCATCTATAGATCCAATCTATTCATAGAGCTCAAGAACCATGTTTTAAATTTTATCTTGTAAACTTTTTGTGGTGATATGAGTATGTACATGTTGAAAATTGTTTTTTAAGTTTCAATGTGATGTCTAAAGGTGTTTTCATGGAATATATATCTTTGTTAATTGAAAACCATGAACTTTAGGTGGGTTAATATGATGCAAGTATGAAACTCCTCTATGCCCTAGAGAATGCATGCAAGGTCTTTGATAAAATGCTTAGGATTCTAGAAATTCATGTTTGTATGGTTGTATCATGTCTAAATGACAAGTACATATTAGCTATATACTTCAATATGAATCCCATACTTTTCATGTGTTGCTATTGTGGTGGTATGAAGCATATAAGATAATGGAGATATACAATATGTACACGAAATATACCCATGCATTCCCTACAATGTTTAAGATGTTGAATAACTATATTAAATATGATATCCCCTACTTATGATATTATAAATGGTTGACTCAAATCTTATGATCAAGTCATGTCATGTGAGTCAGTTTCCTTCTATTGAGTCTTGGGGGTATTCGTACCCAAAAACTATAGTTGTGTGCCTTTTATCACGATACTCTCAGACAAGCCATGATCTATAGGATTCAGTCAGTCATATGATTAAGGAAAATGCAGTAACCTCAGTAATCTCAGTAGTTTAGTAATCTCAGTAATCTCAATAGTTTAGTATTCTTAGTAATCTCAGTGCTCAGTAACCTCAGTAATCATAGTAAATCTCAGTAACTTCAGTACTCTTAATCAGTCCTTAGAAGTCATTATATTTCTTCCGTCATAGAATCCAATAAACTCAATTTTAGCTCCGCTAAACAATACCACTATTTTCAGTTTAGTTAATCAGTATCAGTTCAGTAAATCAGTTCAGTTAAGTTATTTAGTTCATCCTAATTATTCATTTTAGTGTCTTTCAGATAGGAGTAGGATTCAGCATCGAGCGAACCTAGGGATGGGGGCTCACCCGCTATAATAGGATTGAGATCCCTTGAAGCAATCCCTAAGTTCTAGAACTACATTGCCAGCATAGCTATGAGATGTCACCCGTTAGATAGGACTGACATACTTAGGGGTCACCCGTTAGCACATTTATATATATAAGACTGATCCTAGGAGTCACCCGCTAGATTAGGACTGACTCCACATCAGATGTCTTTACTGGTGGCGTGGTACTGACACCCTTCCATTTTGGGTAGCGATTAGACCCCGATCAGCTTAGCTTGAGGCATGTCGGTTAGATGAACACATCCTATAGTTTTAGTTACAGATTTTGGACTGTCAGATACAGTCAACTTAGCTTAGTAGTACAGATTTAGTACTGTTAGACACAGTTAATCATGATCATTATAAATAGACTTCAAGATCACCCATTAGCTAGGAATGATCTCAACTATGATTAATCAGTATCAGAATCATTAGATTTAAAGATCACTCGCTAGATAGGACTGATCTTAGACTAAGTCAAATCATCCTTATTATCAGTATACTCATGATCACCTGCTAGATAGGACTGATCTCAAATTTAGTTATTCCAAGTATAACAGAACTTAGATAGTTCCATCAGAACTTAGACTGTCAGATACATTCGCTCAGTATCAGTTACATCGGTTAGGCCGATCATCAAAGTTATATCAATTTTGTAAAAACATGTATCAGTCATATCAGTTATCAAAATTTGTGATATCAGTATTTAGCTTTAGGACTGTCAGACACAGTTAACCAAACCCATTCTTCATAATTTGAACTATCATAAGTAGTTGTTCATCTATTCAATATCTAAGTATTAGTACTTCATGTTGTCAGTATTCAGACTCAGTAGTTAGTATCTCCATGAGTTTAGTTACAGTTATGTATGCATGTATGTATTATCACGTTCATATTAGTCAGTATTGTTCATGCATATAACCTTTTGTATTTAGCCTACCTCACTCGTATACTCAGTACATTTAGACATACTGATGGATTTGCACTATGGTGCTTTCTCTTATGTTACACCATAGGTTCAGAGGCACAAGCTCCAGATTAGCAGTAGCATTCCAATGTTCAGAGTTTGTAGTAAGTCCTTCTCATTCAAGAATGATATAATTATTGCTTTATTTACTATTCAATTGCTAGATGGGGTTAGTTGGAGACCTGTTCCTTCAACTCCTTATTCAGTTAAGTTAGAGGCTTTCAGACTAGATATTTAGATCTCATTATTTTCAGTTTTTATGACTTATTTTGGTATTGTTAGACCTTTTTTAGACATTTTGTTATCAGACATTTATTCATTTTGAACCTTATGGCCCTCCATATTTATATTTCTACATTTTATGATATATTATGCAGTATACAAGTTCAAAAATCAGTCATGGGTTAGCTTGTGGTCCTTAGAGGTTACGAGCACCATGTAGAATTTCAGTTCAAAAAATTAAGCTGTTACAAACTTGGTATCAGAGCCTAAGGTTCAATAGAGTCCTAGAAAGTCTGAAAGCCTCATTTAGTAGAGTCTTGTACATGCGTGTGTTGTGCACCACACTTATGTGCAGGAGGCTATGAGATGTTTTAGGAACAATTTCTCTTCTTTCAGTATTCATGTCTTGCCAGTGAGCATAATCTCAGTCTAATCCATTTCTCCCTTTCTTCTACAAACATGTCTCCTAAAAGAAGAAACAAGAATCAGTCAGCCCCTCAGCCCGAAGATCCTTTGGGTGATCATGTCTCTCATGTAGAGTTTAGGGCCACATTTAGCACTCTTTCTCAGTCAGTTACTGCCTAGAATAAAGGACCAGCTATTGTTCTAGCCAACCTAGTGGCCAATTCAGCTTTAACTAGAATTCAGGACTTCACCCGAATGAATCATCTTTCCTTCACACGGTCTAAGTCAGATGAGGACGCACAGAAATTCCTAGGTCAGGTTCAGAAGGTGACAGATATTATGGGGGTTACTACTGTTCAGAGTGTTGAGTTAGTCACATACCAATTATAGGATGCCGCTCATACTTGGTACAAGCAGTAGAAGTCAGAAAGGTTAGATAATGCAGGCCCTATAGAGTGGGAGGATTTTTCCTCTATTTTCCTTGATAGATTCTTTCCACTAGAGCTTAGAGAAGCTAAGGTACTAGAGTTCATCAACCTCAGGCAGGGCAATATGATGGTAAAGGATTATTCTCTCAAGTTTACTGAATTAGCCAGATATACCCCTCATATGGTTGCAGACGGTAGAGCTAAGATGAGTAAGTTAGTGTCAGGGGTGAATGATAATGTGGTAAACGAGTGCAGATCTACCATGTTGAATAGTGATATGACTTTAGCTAGATTTATAACACATGCTCAGTAGATGGAGGAGCAGAAGATTAGGATGAGAGAGAGATAGAGTAAGAGAGCAAAGTAGCTTTGCTCAGCCTAAGTCACAGGGTGGTAATCATTCTCAGTATAGTTAGAAATTTTCAGTCCCAGCTCTATCCTCAGCTAGTGTACCAACACCTACATCTATAAATGACCATTATGATGGAGCGCCAGGCTTTGAGGCCCAGGGTAGTAAAAATGAAGGTCTTACTTATCCGCTTTGCGAAGAGTATGGTAAGAATCATCTAGGTGCATGTATGGTAGGCAGTAATGTATGCTTTGGGTGAGGCAAGCCAGGACACAGGATATGAAAGTGCAGAGTTTTAGCACAGAGAGTTAAGGAGTTGCATCAGCAAGGTACCAACAGTGGTCAATGTTAAAATAGACTTTATGCACTCCAGACCCGTCCTAATCCAGAAAGTTTCCCTGATTTAGATTCGGGTATGTTACCATTCATTCATGTTCATAGTATGCATTGTTCGATATTTTTCTCTCATTCGAGCATATGTTTCAGTATGAGTTAGCTAGTAAAGCCAATAAGTCAGTTTAGCAATCGAGCAGTCAGATTTTTTTAGCTGGTTTTCTCATCTTTGCATCTATTCATGCTATCTAAAACATCAAAGAATGTAACAATTTCAAGATTGACCCTCCTAGTAGTTGCAAGTTCTGTTCATCTCATGCATAATTTATTAGTTTTTTACTCCCAAAGTTTAGTTATAATCTAGGTCGTAGATGGCCTATGCATCACCTAGTATCTCCGTAAGGTAAGCGTTCTTAGAGGGACATAGCATCCCAAGGGGGAGATACCCCACTTTCTCTTAACTCTCTCATGACTTAGATCCTTCAATTTCTCCTTGCATTACGAATTCAGTCTAGAATAGAGGGTACTTATGAGTTGACCTTTAAGTTATACCTCAGTTGTAAGTCAAGTATTCAATGGTTCAGTTCATGATGTTCAGTCCATATGTCATATAGTAGAATCAGTCATGTTCTCATATTTTAGTTCAATCTTAGTACCTTTACCATTGCATATTCGTTAGTCAGTTCAGTCATGTATTCACGCATCAGATATGCGTGGCCAACTTATTAGTACTTTTAGTCATGTATTCATGTACCATGTTAGTCATATAATCATGCATCAGATATACCTGCATTCAACTTATCAGCTAAGTATTAGATATGCATTCTCAGTTTGAGAAACTTAGATTATCAGAACACTCAGTCCTACATTGATAAATTAGCTACCAATGCATCAGCTACATATGTACAGTATGATATGCTCAGTTTTTAGTCATGTTAGCCATCAAAATCATGATCAGTCATTCATGCTATATATATTTCATTTTATCTTTTCCCCCTTCTCAAGCAGTCATCATTTGAGGACGAATGTTTCCAAGGGAGGGATATTGTAATACCCCCAAAAATCCAAACCAATATTAGAGCCATGTACCAAGCTCATGCATAATAAATCATGGTTCTTTTATAGTTTTATGATTAATTTAGATGTATATTAAGTCTTCAAATCACTCCCATCTATCAGACGAATCAAAACATTTCTTACCGATTGAATTCTTGAGAAGGATATTGGTATAGTCAAATTTAAATGAGCATATCTCTCATTATACTTGGAATTTTTGATCTCATGACCTATCAACAGATAGATAATTTTATTACATTTCCAATGATACCAATTTCTCCTAAATCCAATATCGGAGCAAAGAGTTATTCCTATTTTACTCCAGCATGTCAGGCTGAAAACTGTGTGACAACATTCATGGTAGCTTACCACATTTGTGATGCCCTACCAGAAAGGTCGTCAGCCTTAGGAAGAAATCAGCTCCTGTGTGATGAAATTTGTGGTAGCTTACCATATTTTGTGATGCCCTAAAATGAAGGTCGTCAGCCTTAGGCAGAAACCAGCTCTTGTGTGATGATATTCGTGGTAGCTTACCACATTTGTGACGACCTACAATGAAGGTCTTCAGCCTTAGGCAGAAACCAGCTCCTAATTTACAAAATTCATTGTATCTTATCACATTTGTGACTCCCTACCACGAAGTTCATCAGACTTAGGAAGAAACCATCAATTCCAGCTTTTGTGTGACTACATTTTTGATGGCTTACTACACTTTTGACGCCTTATCACAAATGTCGTCACCTATGATTTTTAGCAACTGGGAATTGATTTCAAAAGGGTATTTTGGTCTTTTCCTTTACCCTCCACGACTTATAACCCTAACGAGGCATAAGTTTTCTCATTTTTCTTCAGTTAAGCATCTCAAAAACCCTCTCTTATGCTTTCAACCGCAAATTACGATTTCCTCTCAAGATCATCTCCTCAGGAACAAGAACATTCTTTCCCAAAGGGGTTAAATCCTAGTCAATAAAAATCAAGGGCAAGCCTAAGGATTTCTTTAGGAACCTTTAGAAACATTAGATCTCTTTCAAGATCAGACTTTAAGGTATGCATAGTGTTCATCTATGGACTCAATCCATTCATAGAGCTCAAGAACCATGTTTTAAATATTATTTTGTAAAATGTTTATGGTGATATGAGTATGTACATGTTGACGATTGTTGTTTAAGTTTCAATGTGATGTCTAAAGGTGTTTTCATGGAATATATATGTTTGTTAATTGAAAACCATGTACTTTTGGTAGTTTAATATGATGCAAGTATGAAACTCATCTATGCCCTAGAGAATGCATGCAAGGTGTTTGATAAAATGCTTAGGATTCTAGAAATTCATGTTTGTATGGTTCTATCATGTCTAAATGACAAGTACATATTAGCTATATACTTTAATATGAATCCCATACTTTTCATGTGTTGCTATTGTGGTGGTATAAAGCATATAAGATAATGGAGATATACAATATGTACACAAAATATACCTATGCATTCCCTACAATGTGTAAGATGTTGAATAACTATATTAAATATGATATCCCCTACTTATGATATTATAAATAGTGGAATAAAATCTTGTGATCTAGTCGTGTCATATGTGTCAGTTTTCTTCTATTGAGTCTTGGGGGGTTTTTGTACCAGAAAACTATAGCTGTGTGCCTAGAGCTATGTCATGTTATCATGATGCTCTCAGTCAAGACATGATCTATAGAATTCAGTCAGTCATATGACTCAGGAAAATCCAGTAACCTCAGTAATCTCAGTAGTTTAGTAATCTCAGTGATCTCAGTAGTTCAGTATTCTCAGTAATCTTAGTGCTTAGTAACCTCAGTAATCACAGAAAATCTCAGTAACTTCAGTACTCTTAATCAGTCCTCAGAACTCAATATATTCCATCCGTTATCAGAATTTAGTAAACTCAGTTTTAGCTCCGCTAAATAATACCACTCTTTTTAGTTCTGTTAATTAGTATCAGTTTAGTAAATCAATTTAGTTAAGTTATCTAGCTCAGCCCAGTTATTCACTTCAGTGTCTTTCAGATGGGAGTAGGATTCAGTACTGAACGAACCTAGGGATGGGGGCTCACCCGCTAGAATAGGACTGAGCTCCCTAGAAGCAATCCTTAAGTTCCCGAACTACATTGCTAGCGTAGATACGAGATGTCACCCGTTAGATAGGACTGACATACTCAGGGGTCACCCGTTAGCACATTTATATGTATAGGACTGATCCCAAGAGTCACCCTCTAGATTAGGACTGACTCCACATCAGATGTCTTTACTGGTGGCACGATAATGACACCCTTCTAGTCAGGGCAGAGATTGGACCCCAGTTAGCTTAGCTTGGGGCATGTCAGTTAGATGAACACATCTCATAGTTTCAGTTACAAATTCAGGACTATCATACACAGTCAACTCAGCTTAGTGTTACAGATTCAGTACTGTTAGACACAGTTAATGCTTATCATTGTAAATAGACTCAAGATCACCTATTATCTAGGACTGATCTCAACTATGATTAATCAGTATTAAAATCATTAGATTTAAAGATCACACACTAGATAGGATTGATCTCAAACTAAGCCAAATCATTCTTATTATCAGTATACTCATGATCACTCGCTAGATAGGAATGATCTCAAGTTTATTTACTCCAAGTAGAACAGAACTCAGATAGTTCCATCAAAACTTAGACTATCAGATACTGTCACTCAGTATCAGTTACATCAGTTAGGTCGATCATCACAATTATATTAGTTATATTAGTTTTCTAAACTTATTTATTAGTTATATCAGTTATCAGAATTCATGATAACAGTATTCAGCTTCAGAACTGTCTGACACAGTCAACCAGACCAATTCTTCATAATTCAAACTGTCATAAATAATATTTTATTTACTTAGTATCTCAGTATCAGTACCCTCATGTTATCAGTATTCAGACTCAATAGTCAGTATCTCCACGAGTTTAGTTACAGTTATGTATGCCTGTATGTATTCTCATGTTAATATTACTCAACATTGTTCATGCATATAACCCTTTGCATTTAGCCTACCTCACTCGTATACTTAGTATATTCAGATGTAATGATGCATTTATGCTATGGTGCTTCCTCTTATGTTACACCATAGGTTCAGAGGCATGAGCTCCAGATCAGCAGTAGCATTCTAGTGTTTAGAGTTTGCAGTGTGTCCTTCTCATTCGAGGACAATATAATTATTGCTATATTTACTATTCAGTTGCTAAATGGATTAAGTTAGAGACATGTTCCTTTAACTTCTTATTTAGTTCAGTTAGGGGCTTTTAGACTAGATGTCAGATTAGCTATTTAGATCTCATTATTTTCAATATTTATGACTTGTTTTGGTATTGTTATACCTTTTTTAGAAATTTTGTTATCAAACGTTTATTCAGTTTGAACCTTATGGCCCTTCATGTTCATGTTTCTATATTTTAAGATATATTATGCAGTATACCAGTTCAGATATCAGTCATGGGTTAGCTTGTTGTCCTTCGGGGTTATGAGCACCGTGTAGTATTTCGGTTCAAAAAATTACGGTATTACAGAATAAGAAAGATAAATTACTCACCAAGATATGGAAAGGGGTGAAGGGCATCTTCAAGATGCTCAAACCCAGGAGCGACTACCTTTGTTGAGGGTCAAAAGTGATGATGAGGCCCCCGCTGAGTGGTCTGATGCTGATGATGCAGAGTCTATCGGAGAGAGCATTTTTTAGGCTGATTTAGGGAGAACCCTTTTCTCTTTTCTTATTTTTTATGTTGTGGGGACACTTCTAGCTTTTCAGTTGTGGGTACCTGTTACTGGATCTGTATTGTTTTGATACATTTCTGGTTATGTTTGATGTTGTTTTAATGATATTATGGATTATTTTTATTTTGGTTTCGGGATGCTACATTTGTAGACACTGATGGTGCCCACATTTTCATGGATTAGTCATGTTGTTAAGATGTTTAGATCTTTGTTTTTCTTAAGTTTTAATTTGATAATGGTGATGCATAATGAGATTTTCCCTACGATAGATTGAGTGACGACATTCTTAAGAGGAATGCATTATGATTTGGTTTTGAGTATAGATGTAGGGGAGTTTTAAGTACCTGTGGCATCAAGTTCATAAATACAAGGAAAGTCTGAGTAACTATAGCAATGCCAGACTGTACTCATGCCATTGGTGAAGTCTGAGTAGCCATATAGTTGGCTTGCCCATATTCAGCCCAATGTGATTACAGAGGTTTGGATTGCTGTCATAAGTTAGTAAATTATATGTGGTGAAAGTCCAAATAAAACAACATTCCCTCCCCTCCATCCAAAAAATTTTTGAAAATAATCAAAGGCATGGACATGAGTAACCTTGTAAAAAAACTTTGTCCATTTTTGTGACTCCAAAATTTTTGACTTGTATATATTGATAGATACTTTATTTTTGTCTCAAGTATGAGGGCCAATTGAGCCTCCTTGGCAAGTCCACATGCCATATGTCGTGAGTTTATTTGTCTAAATCTCATGTATACTTGTGTTATCTAGAACTTGCCCCATTGGTCTTCTAAGGATAATTTTTTTATTGTATTTTGTTGGAGAAATGATCTTAGTCCATCTTTGTGACTTTTGGAAGCCCACAAAAGACTAAAATGCCTACCTGTGCATAAATATTATCCCTACTCACCCATTTTAAACCTTCAGACCTTTCTTTGGCAGACACATTACAAGCCATGAGCCTTTGAAATTTTATACCTCTTTTGAACCATACCCTCCTTGAACTTAGAAATGCAACTGGAGGCTAAAATCCTAAGTTAGGTGGTAAAGATTGAAGGAAAAAACCTTGGGCATTGAAGTGTTAGTGAAAGCCTACGTGCTTAAATATTGAAATAAATGAATAAGAAAAAGAAAGGACCCAACAAAGGAAGGAATTGCATGAAATTTTCAAGTAAAATTAATGAAAGAAAATAGGTGAAATAAAGAATCAATAGTAAGTACTTGTGTAATCAAATGAATGAAAAGAAACGAAAGTGGCCCATAGTAAAAAGATTGGTCAAATAGTATGATGTAGATGTTCAAGGAGGGTGTAACTATGTTGTTCCTAAAATTATATCCTACCCTAAGTCGAACCTATTTTTCAAGAACAATAAGACCTTTGAGATCTTCAACCATTTGCTTTTATTATAGTGGTGATTGAAAATCGGGGCAAGCCTATGGTATAACACTTGTTAGCATAGAGAGTTCTTATGAAGGAGAGAGTTTTGCACTTAAAATTCTTTTTTGTATACTTGGTAGCTTGGTGTGTGAAATTTTTATTCTTGTGAGGAGGCATGTGAACAAGTTGAGGTGGGTGATTTTGTCACCTTCCAATAAATAAGGCAAAAGAATTATAGCTTAGTGATTGTCAAAAGTGACTCACTTCTTGTGTATTGATTGTTGTTGCATTGTTGCTTTTTGAAGACTTTTGCATTCTTAGATATTGCCTTTTATGTGGAGGTGTGAAGTGAGAATAGCTTGGCCCTTATGCAAAGAGCAAATTGTAGTGGTGACTAATCTTAAAGTCAATGTTATCATAGGGTGATCTATTTTGGGCACAAGTGTGCATTGTCTCATGCTAATAGGTAGTGTTACTTGAGTACAAGCAAATATTTAAGTTGGGGGTGTTGATGAGTGGTGAATCTACCATCCATTATACTCCATATTCGTGCATATTACCATGCTTTGAATGAACAAGTGATACATAATTTGTGATTAAATGCACTAATATTCACATTTTGCAGGGGTGGAATGATGTGGATTAGAGCTAAAAAGGGAAAATAAAGAGAGCAAACAAGTGTAGCTAAAGACCTAGAGCAGAACATGGCCTCAGTTATCGCGATCGTGGTCCACTAACCGCGGTCTTTGTTAGTTAATATGGTTAAGATATCATGATCATGTGACATTTCCTGTGATCGTAGTAGGAGTGATCACAGCTAAACTGATGGGATTATGGCATAGAAAAAAATCTGCTTAAGGGCAAAGATGTAAACACACACAATTGTTCCCAAATTTGCCCTAAGGAAGACTCAAACCCTATCATTCCAAGATACATTCTACAATTCCCAATAATTGAACATTGTTTTAATTATTCGTATCCCCGAATAAATACTTGAAAACCCAAAAAAGAAATATTAGTGGTGATATCTTCCAACCCCCTCCCCCCCCCCCCCCCAGTTTTATATTCTTGTACTCTTGGTTTGAATTTAACAAGTATTCATTGTTCTAAGATAATTTTATAACTACTCACATTGTTCCTCGTGGATTCGAATCCTACTCAAAAGTTTGATAAATATATTTACAATGACTACCTTGTACTTGAATTGACGTGTAAGTTGAGTGTTATCACTGCCAACTCTTATTATAGGTACTATGGCACCCAAAACTACACAACAGAAGGGCATGCACTCCAGGTTGAGAGATGATTCACCCAAATAGAATGGATCTATAGAGGAGTACCCCATTGATAATTCCCCCTTGTCTCCACGCAAGACTAAAGAACTGACCTAGATATATGTAGTAGATAGGGAATCAATTCATTCGGGCAATTAGCTCGCACTAGCACTATTATTCAGCCTGCACCAGCATAGGCACCTCAGTCTGAGCTCCATAATGCCCCAGCTTATGTCATCAGGATTGGACCTCAAATAAGTCATCCACGACTATACCACCACACTCTCATATCCCTTTCCCAGCTTGTGAGGGAGATGAAGAGTCTAGTTTAAGTAAAGTTAAGGAGGAGTAAGCCATCCCCCAGTCTGTGAAAGGGTCAAAGTCTGCATCTGGTACTGGTGCTCATGATATAGATGCATCCCAGTCTGATGAGGATGCAGAGACTTTACTAGGTACTCAGGAAGTTTTTGTTTCATCCTTAGCCGCTTAGTATTCTTATCCTTTAGCCTCATCCACCCAGGAGTCCACAAATATTCTGTTGTATCAGTTCCTCAAGCTATTAGAGATGGTTGAGGAGACTCGATTGAGCTTACAACTTTTGTAGATGCTCTAAAACTGAAGAATAATTGTGAAAGACATATACTCGGTTGGATGGGTAAGCCTTCAGGATCTTATTGCCCAGAGATTATGTGAGAGTTTTATGTATCATATGTAACTTTTATGGATTTGGTCACTCTTGCTGAGGGGAGAGCGTAGGATCACCCCTAACTAACCAATATACTTGCTAGAGGGTTGATTTATCTGAAGAAAGTAATCATTGATCCCTATTTGGGCCAAAGTTTGTGGGGATGACCACCACAATAGAGTTTAATGCATACTATGAGAGATGTTGATTAGAGGGAGCAGTGGATAGACTTAGCTAGATTGGTAGCTCAACTGATAGTTGAGCTTGGTACTACTGTCCCTTGGGTGAGGGGGGGGGGACTAAAAAGGCTTCTCTATAATTTACAGTAAAGTTTTGGTGGACTATTGTGAGGCATCAATTGATTCTGACATCTACAGACAATGTGCTTTCATAGAATCTAGCTATACTCATAGCCAGCCTTATAAAAAGCTATGATAGTAATTTCTCTAGGTGGATCTAGGCTGAGATTTATGAAATAACATTTCGCGAGTTCACTACCATTCTTTTCCCCCTAACGGGTATAGAGATTATGTTTTATGGCTAGAGTATTTGCTATTCTATAGGATAATCTTAGGATTGAATCTACCCATATAGCTGACATTAGGTTGATTAAGGATGATGCCAACCCCATTGTGCTACATAGATCACAACCATCTACATCTTTAGGTGTGGCCAACTTCAAGGGACCTTCTATTTTTCACTAATCATGTTGAAAGGAAGTTATTGGGTGTTGATGTTGATAATGGCAGCCAACAAGTGAGTTCATCAACTTCGTTGGCAGTAAAGAGGCTACAAGCACTTCACCTCCAGCTTTGTCTTCTACTTTTCCTACACGTCTGCTTATTCTAAAAATGGCTACTTTGTCTCTAGATTTCTTATAATTTTTGGTTAATTGACAACAGAAGTTTAGTGATTTTATGACACATACCGATACCTAGTTGGCAATTTTATTTAGCTATATTCATCCATGGGAGTGGACCATATTAGAGTCATCTGAGGACAGAGTAGAGGCTAGGATAATGACTTCCATGGAGTTGCTCATGAGATAGATACACAAGAATATGATAGTTTTGAGAACTGAATGGGATATTGATTTCATAAGGCTAAGGTTCCTAACTTATTGAGCCTACACAAGGAGATAGCTACGTTGAGATCTGAGGTACGGTCTTTAGCTGAGAGCCACATTCTAATCACTACTCTAGTGATATCTTTCTTTGGACAATTTCTACCCAGACCAACATAACTAATTTTAGATTAATTTATTGAGGATGATGAAAACCAGACTGTTGTGGCTAAGAGAGGACGTGAGTGAAAGGATCATGGTGACTTAGAAAAGGAGTTTAGATTGTCCTTGAAGAAGGCCACCACAAATTCCATGATTCAGTATAGTGTCAATAAGGAGAGGCATGCCTAGATGGCATTGGGTGCCTCTTCTTGTCGAGCACAACCACCTCCTTCTAGCGATAAACCACATGATACCCTAGATTGGGGAGAGCATACTTTTGATGCCTGGAGTGGCCCAAGTATATCCCTATATCCTTATTTTCTTTACTTTCTAGTATGCACTGGGGATAGTGCATCAGCTTTCAATTGGGGATGGGGACGTACTAACCACCTAGGGATTTTGTTGTCATGTCTCTTTTCCCTTAGGTGTGCTACCATAGTAGAACCTGCATATTTAGGTATTTTGTTGTGTTGATAATTAGAAGAAAAATAAAGAACCTAAGTGCAGTCAAAATATTTTGTTTACAGTTTTATGTGTTTGAAAAATCTAATACCCCTCCTAAAATTTTTGTGAACTATGTGTTATGATTATATGTGTGACCATCATTGAATCTTGTTGTGGAATTAGTATTAGGGACAAAATAACCATATCTTAGAATTTCATGAACTAGGTAGGTAGTATTTGATAATATAACCCTGTACCATGTAAGTGTGAGGAATTATCTAACTTAATTTGTGAAATTAATCCAAAACTTTCCTGGTTAGTCTTACCTAGGTTGTAGGATAGTTGGTTTGGATATGATCATAGTCCATGTTTTAATAAGTCCACTCTTAGCCTAAAAGACCAACTAAATAAGAATAAGTATCGATGATATCTAAATTGACCTATTGTTTTGTTTTTACCATTTCAACTTCTCATTTAATTACAACGAACCTATTTTATCCCTAGTTTCTCCTTGTACCTCACTGAAGAAAATTTCCTAAGTTGAGGATGCCTATCATATAGGTGTGTAGTTGAAATTGGGTATGAAGAAGGGTGTTGAATAAAAAATAAAAGAAAGTGTTGTTGGTTGTGGTAGAAAAGTGTGAAAAAAGAAAAACAAAGAAAGAAGAAAAAAAAATTATGATTGAGAAGAAAAAAGAAAAGAAAATGAATAAATTCAAAGAAAGAAGGAAAAAAACACCCAATCCGAATAAGAAATAATAGAGTAAAAGGGAGAATAACAAATCCATGGTTAAGCAGTGGATCCAATAATGTAAGTGTAGTGCCAAGGTGGGTGAGTCACTATATCCCATATGTATCATACCTACCTCCGAGCCTATATTATAAGCCTATAAAAATCCTATAGTGATCCTAGTCCAACTATTAAATAACTAAGGTATAGAAAATAAGAGCAATCCTATGGTTTTTAATGCACCTTGGTGGAACTTCTTCTTAAAGAGTGAGTGTTTGATGTATTCCCTTATGTTGACTTGCATTATCCTACTATGAGAATTAGGACTTCCTTGTTGTGAGGGTACATGGGTTGTATTGTTAACTGCTTATCTGTTTGGGTAGTGTCGGTTGTATATATGCATGGTTGTCTATTGCTAATATAATTGCATCACTTTATTCCCTTGTGTCATACTATTGTGCTACAGAATCCACATAGTGGTTATGAAAGTTTAGAATATGAGGGGGTAAGAAATTTGAACTAAAAAGAGTTGACTGTCTTATGAGCCTTAGGTTTCTTTTACTTAAGTATCATTTCTGTCAGTTATGTGTTAATTTCCTGAGGACATGTATACGTTCTAAGTTAAGGTTGTTGACATGCCATGGTTTGATGGAACTTTTGATGGTTAAAACAAGAATATTACCTAAGTACTTAGGGATTCTTGTTAGATATGATGTGCTTTTGTGTTCATTTTGCAGTGAAACTAAGTTTAGAGCCAAAAGGAGAAAAGGGATGAACAGGAGCTAAGAGTCTAACTATGAGAAAACCTACATCCCATATGTAGTACTGACAATCCCGTAGGTGGCCACGTAGATAGACACGCTGAAAGTTCTGAATGTTGATGCTGAAGTTTGATTCCTACAACCCTAACTACGAGGAATTGGTACTACGTATGGAACCTAGGTATTCTCATAGGTAGGTGATCTATAATCTAAAGAGTTTTTTGATTTCGATGAGCTTACTTATGCCCCATAGGTACAACTCACATCCCGTAGGTTGCCTTGTGGGTTGGCACTAACTTAAGTTTCCTACACTATTTAGGATAGGTTTTTTAATGTATTTATAAATACCCATTGAATGTTTTACTATCGGTCTATGTAATTCATACATTATTTACATTGTTTGGAGTTTTGAGTTACATTATGGATCTTTGAATCATTGTTCATAGTTTTTAGGGTTTGACATTAATTTGAGATTTTGGGTTTTCATTCTTATTCTTCGTAGGATCATTCTTATAATTTAATCTATGTAACCTATGTGTGTTCTTACAATCATGAGCAGCTAAACCCCATAATTAGGGTTATGGTAACCCTAATGGATTAACAAAGCAGAGAAAGTGCAAAGTTATTCTAAATTGGTGTTTTTGGATGTAATAGGATATCATTCATTTTCATAGCTTTCTTGATGGTTGCAAACGTTAGGAACTTGCCTGTATTTGATTCTTACTAGAGAGAGTGGTAGATATTAAGACAAAGAAATCACAACGGTAATTTGAAGCTACCAACCTTCATCTAGATAACTTGAGATAGAGAGGAGATAGTTAATATGAGATCCAAAACAAAGGTTTATAATGCGACACTCTGAGACCGAGACAAGATGAGTGAAACTCACCCAAACCAAAGTCCAAATATATTTAGGTGATACATAACTTTTTATAGTTTGTATTCACAGCACCGAGATAGTCCAACGAGCATGATAAGTGTGCAAATTCATGAAGTCAGGGAGAACACAATCTTAGTGATTGTCTTATATTAATAACAACCCTAATTTTCCAGCATCGTTATAGTTCTTACTTAAAAAATGACCCCATTTACTTTGTGCAATTTCCAATTACATTAGGAAGCTCATGACAGAGTTTTAACCTATTCCTCGTGGGATTAACCCCATCCTTATTGGGTTCTATATTGGACAGATGACCTCATTATACTTTTTTGGATGTTTAATTTTGTTAAAATCAAAGAGTAATCATGGAAACCATAGGCTTACAACCAATAAAATATAACTACCAATTTTTGGCCACGTCAGCCAACTGAAAGGTAGTGTAATCAATGCTATGAGACTCAAGAAAATTAAGGTTGTGAAATCTCTCCGAACAACTTATGAAGAACTCATATGCATCCTCGCTTATAGCACCACAATACTTGGGAGGGGAAACTTTCATAAAATTCTCATAACTTTTCTACTTATCAACAAACATATATAGACCAGGAACCTTAAGTAAAGCAACATATCAGGTATATAGCCCCTCAATATATGGGACCACAACATTAGTTGCCTATGCCTCAGAAGTAAGAAATCCCTAAATAGGAACATACCTTAATGGTTGAAAACCATCTTTCATATGTGATCCATCAGGTGTACTTAATAGAGTGCCTTCCTAAGAAGAGTCATCCAAGTATCTGAAAATCCAAATTAAAGAATCTTGCAAACAAAACCCTAAGGGTCCAAGGCATGTCCTATACTCTCTATCTGATAAGCCTCCATAAATGATTAATCATTGACTTGGGAGAGGATGATCGAGATCACCTACTAGTTGAACTCATTCCTCTTGCCCTTCCAATATCACCATCTCGATCATAACCATGCCTCATCACCTGAAAAGGGCCCCATAGTGGGAGTTGGCTCAATATAACAAACACTCTTAATGGACTCTCACTATTTACACAAAAAACTTAAATACAAGCTTAGAAAATTGACACGCACAATATGAAATCAAAAAATAGAATTTTCCTAAAAATGTCCCATCACCTCCCAAAGATATATAAAAATGTCAATGTATCGATCTGTTAGACTCTATTAGATATTTTACCCTTTTACTTATGAGACTAGTGAATCTAGTGCTTTGATATCAACTTGTCATGACCAAAAATTTAAGGTCAAAATGGCACCAACCCTGACCCAAACTTTATAGGTAAGCCCAACTCTAAAAGAAAATAAATAATGAAAAAGAGATAAGTAATAAGCAAAACACAAAAATTAATAAAAAGTCAACAAAATACAATAACAGTACAAATATCTTAATGATACAACTTAAATACCCAATAATATAGTGTCGTTGGTATAAGAGCAAGTCCAAAACTAACATAAAGTACAACTACATAATATCTATCTCAAAAATAAAGTAAATACGTAAGGTAACTGGATAAATCTTTGAATAGTATCCCAGTCGGGAGATCACCCTGACTTTGAAATCTCAAAGCTGCATAAAATCACGATCTGTGAATGGCACTCTCTTTAGAATCTACACTAAAAGGTTACAAAAGCTAGAAGTGAGTATGGCTCACTTGTATTTAGCTGGCATCATAAGGCATCAAAGATAAGTAGACAACTAAATGAGGAAAATAATACTACAAATAACGTATCAACCTATAGATAAAAAAGTCCTGACAGGTCAAGCTCTATTGATCCTAATAGTATAATAGGTCAATCTCAAAATAGTATAAGGATATCAACACCATATATAAAGGAGTCCAATAAATAGGGTCATTAATATAAAAATTGAAATTTAGTACAACACAATAATAAGGTATGTATGTAATTCAAATGATCATCTACAATATACCCTAAGATCCTAATCTTCTAGAAGAGGACACATGGGGGGGGGGGTGTTCAAACTCATACACTAATCACAATATCATCAATCTACCTGGTTGGCACTTCTATTGGCTAAGGTATTTTATAAAATGGTACATTTCCTTTTGCAAAGAAATCAAAGTTCTATAGTAATATTAGTACCATGAAAATGAGTGTGCATGATCATAGTAATATAAACAACATACAATATAGTTAGCTCAACAGTGGTATGAATGTACTTAAATTATCTAAATTCTGATAAATTATTCTATAATTCTCTTATGGAAATAAAATAGTAAAGAACCATATAATACATCATCGGAATCAACACCACCCCTCCCTCGGATATCATGACAATAATACTTTCTCAAGTAATTAATAAAGTCGGCACAAGCTCACACTCGAACATCACAGTAATAATAAGCTTTCAAATAAAATCAAAATGCTCCTATGATTATTAAAAAATAGTTTTTATGTGTAATTAGGAGTCTATTGATATCCATATTGATGTAATTTCATTGTTGGTCCAAAATAACATTGAAAATTGACCCCAAAAATAAAAAAGTAGAACCAAAATTTAATAAAGAATCAATTTATCCATAGTTTGAGGGTTCTAAATCTGAAATCCCATCAAAAATTGAATTAAAATTTAGTTAGAAACTATCAAAATACACTTTTTACCCTTTATCAAGTAAAACCCAAAATTTCAACTTTGAAATTGAAGTGTTGATGAAACTTTTGCAATATAATTAATAGTTAATGGATAAAATGAATTTAAAATCTAATCCAAATCAAAGTTTATGAAAAATCCTCTTAAATTCTCCCAAAATTGTTTTCGCAAGTTTTAAAATGGTGAAAATCAAGTCAATCGCAAAAAAGATTTACATATTGTTCTGATGAACAATACCTTAAGACCAAGACACCCATCATACGATCACGAGGGTCAACATTTGATGACTACTAATTGGTATTCTCGGTGCTGGAAAGAATTATGCAACAGCGATGCTTAACCTTACATAGACCAAGCAATCGTAGTACCCACCACGCGATCGCAATGCATGGAGACCTAATTCTTTGCAATAGCGACCCCCTTCTATATGATACCAATTTACCCAGTGCACTAGAAATAATGCACCAACAGAAGTTTAAGTCCCAAAAAAGTTTTGAATGGAGCCTTGCAATTTATTTGAGACCTCATAAAATTTTATGATTGTGTTATCAAGCTAATTTTGATACTTCAGACTTAGTGGCACCACTGAATTTACTAAAAGAGGTCATTAACAACATACACCTGGGCTACTTTAGACCAAATAAACTCATTTTCTCACTCAAACACTAAAATTCATAACTGAGCCTCAAACTCAAACCAACCATGCTACTAATCTAAAATTAATATCCTACATCTAATGGAACTTGATGAATTACTATCTAATTATCAGATCACAAAATATTTTCTCAAGACAACTATATCACTTTAAAGGCTACTCAAACCCTCATACACTTATGAATCACTCTCTAATTCTTTGAGAATCGTGTCCATAATCTACACAACTCATAAATAACATAAAGCAATAATGTTGAAGAAAAAGTGGCCAACACATAGAAAAGGATTAAAATCACCACGAGGATTGTTGCATAAACTGCATATTTGCATCTAAGCAATAGGTTTGCTTTGAGCTTGGAAAAGACATACCAAAGATCAAACCAATGTTTATCTACTCTTTCCATCTATTCCAAGATTCGTATAAGAAACTTCTACTTTGAGTTAGAAAGGTAAAATATGACACCTTAGACTTTAATTTTTAGATCTATCGCTAGTGGGTTGAATCCCAAAAGATATTAATACTGCAATTTGAAATAGATTTTTTATTTAATATATATTGTGTATTTTTTATGTGAGTTTGGGGATCTAGAATAAAAGACAAATCATAGTTGTGGGAAATAAAATCAACTATATCAGTAAAATATTATTTGAATAGTGTGTCAAAATTAATACATTGAGATCCTATTTATAGACACTACATTACTATCTTTTTTCAAGTAGGATTTTTTTTACCATTCTTATTTATACTTATATTCTTATACTCCCCCTCAAGTTGGTACGTACAAGTCATATGTTCCTAGATTTTTACAAATGTAATTAATACGAGGACTGGTGACTGGCTTGGTGAAGATATCTGCAAATTGATCACTTGAATTAAAAATTTTTTTAACAATATCTCTAGAGAGTATCTTTTCTTTGACACAGTGACAATCAATCTCTATGTTCTTAGTTCTATCATGGAATACTGGATAGATGCAATATGAAGGGTTGCTTGATTATAACATATGGTTTCTATCTTACAGGTTTCTCCAAATTTTAATTCTCTTAGAAGCTGTTGGATCCAAACTAGATAACAAGTTGTTCCATCCATTGTTCGATATTCCTCTTTAGCACTAGATTGAGCAGCCATACTATGTTTCTTACTCTTCCAGGATACCAAATTACCTCCTACTAAAACACAATATCCATATGTAAAATGTCTATCAAAGAGTGATTCTTCCCAATCAGCATCTGTATATCTAATGATATGTTTATCACCTCGATCCTCAAAGAGTCGTCCCTTACCTGGAAATGACTTTATATATCATAAAAAATGAACAACTACATCCCAATGACTACCATAGTGGGAACTCATAAACTGAATTACAACGCTCACAGGAAAAGAGATGTGAGGTTGAGTCACTATGATATAATTCAACTTTCCAACCAACCATATATACCTTCCAGGATCACTGAGTGGCTCCCTTGTCCTGACAGAAGTTTAGCATTTGGATCCATAGGAGTGTCATTGGGTCAACGTCTTATCATTCCCATCTCCTCAAGAATGTCTAAGGCATACTTATATGATTGAGCAACCTCAATACCTAGGAAGTATTAGTCGGTCGAGGTCTTTAGTCTAGAATTGCAGAAATAGATAATTCTTTAAATTAGTGATACCATATTGATTATTTCTAGTGATAATGATATCGCTAACATAAATGACTAATTAAATACAAAAATTTGATTTAGAATGGCGACAAAATACTGAATGATCAGCTTCACTACAAATCATGCAAATATACTAAATTATTGTGCTAAACTTCGCAAACCAAGCTCGACGAGACTATTTCTTACCATAGAGTGACCTACACAGTTGATATAAAAGGTTACTAGACCCCCCCCCCCAGCAACAAAACCAAGTGGTTTCTCCATATAGACTTTATCCTCAAGATCATTATGTAGAAAAGCATTCTTAATGTCTAACTAATAAAGGGTCCAATGAAAACTCCTGCCATAGATAGAAAAAGATGGACTGATGCTATTTTTTTCATGGGAGAGAAGGTATAACTATAATCAAGCCCAAATATCTATGTATATTCTTTGACAATCAGGCGAGCCTTTGGCCGATCAACCTAACTATCTAGACCAACTTTGACTGCATAAACCCAATGGCAACCAACCATAGATTTAATTGCAGGAAAGGAAACAAGATCCTATGTACCACTTATATGTAAAATAGACATCTCATCAATACTAGCCTATTTCCAACCTAAATAGGATGCTTCACCTGTAGTCTTAGGAATAAAAATTGAGGATAAAGATGATGCAAAATCATAATAGGGTGATGATAGACTATGATAACTCAAGAAAGTATAATGTGGGTTAGCATTATGAGTAGATCTTACACCTTTTTCTAGTGCAACAGATTGTCTAGGAAAAGGTAAGTCCGTAATAAGGGAAGATTTAGGTGCATGGCATGAATCATCTAGCACTAATAATTGACGTGGGCGGCGATGATAAGTCAAAAGTGGTGGCACTATAGCTGGAGATATAGAAGCAACTGTAGATTTCTATTTATAGGCACTACATTACTATCCTTTTCTAAGTAGGATTCTATATACTATTCCTATTCTTACTCATAATCTAATAGAAGTATTTCAGTTTAATAGCTATCTTTCAATGTATAGAGCCTATAAAGTCAATATATTAGGTTGAAAAACTTCGAAAGTGCCTTACCCAAAACTGGGCAATGTCTATATTAAGCTAAGTTCTGATAAGATAAAAAGAATACTCGAGACTTTTAGTCTTTGTATAGTATCTATTCAACACCTCAAAGCTCTCACATAGTGCTTGTACTGCCAAAAAATAAAAATTGCTTCAGACTTAAAAAGAACTCAAAGCTTGAAATCCAGGTAATTACTTTATAGCCATGACACTATGACTAATCATTTATAACTTATATCTTCTTAATTGTGATTATTTATTTGAGTAGCCTGCCTAATCCTTATGTTTGGAATGTTTATTTTATTAAGATTGATAATATTCTTTCCTACACTTGGAGCATCATGATAAGAGTTAAATTCATATGTACTTGTAAAATTAAAAACAAATTTAGCAAAAAAAATAGAAAAGTATTTTTGTTCTTGAGGAAGAAATAAAGTATTTCCAATACAGTTAATAGAGCTAACCTCCATTTTCACACTCCAATGTGTCTCCCAAACTCCATTGACAATATTTTCCATAGCCATTAAATCTATAATAATAATGACGATATGATTAATCTATTTATCGAGGAAAATTGAAGACCTTCCATTACAACCCTAGCCTCAGCTACTATATTAATAGAATAACAATTTGAACACTTTTTGCACCACTAAATTTCCTTCATGGTCTCTCAAAAAAAAAGAAACAATACTAGAACCTATACTTTGGAGGCATCATCATTATTATATTTCAACCATCCCCAAGGGCTGTTCTTAAATATATTTGGATAATAATCAAATGACTATTTTGTGCATTGCAAACTCTATCTTTAAATGGATAAAAAAGACAAAATACATTTCTCTCAAACACTTCATGCTTTTAACACACATACACACACAACACACACACATATATACACACATACATACACAAACACACAGATTTCATTTCTTATATGTATTAAACATGTAAATCAAACTACAAAAGAATCTCAGAGCATTTATATTTAAGATATTGACTATTATAATTGATGAAAATTTAGAATATCAAAATGCTAAATGAAAAAGGAATCAGATATTTATATTATAGGTAATTAACGGAAATTTTACCTTTTCATAAAAGTTTGTACACTATGATAGGTTGCAAATTATTTTTTTTCCATTTAGTATATCAAACCAAACCATATTTATAATTTCAAAAAAAAAACTAGAATAATCAAAGTGAGGGAAAAAATATAGGGAGATCAATTTTTAGTTCATCTACCTCACTACTTGTTGTCAACATTTTTCTAGCAAGTGTTGATCTCTTTGGTACAAATTTTAGAGCAAGTGTTGTCACTCCACTAGTTTAGGAAATTTGTTCTTTTTCTACTATAGAAGATTTTTTCTATAATATCTTTGGAAATGATTATATTACAACTAAATTCAATCTTGAAGTAGCTTCAATTTTTTTGGCCTAATCAAACTACACAAACATTGCAAGAAAGGTTCTCACAATCATATTGAACAAAACAAATTCAAAAGGTAAGCATCTTTATACGAAGTGTTTCCATCAGCATTTATTTGCAGATTTAAATTTTGAAAACTTGATTCAAACCTTAGTGTTCCAAAGTAATTTGGATCAACCAGCTCAGCATGTATCTGATCTTCTGTTTACTTGCATAAATTATTTTGTCGAATCTCCAAATATTCCAAATCCCACTACAAATGATAAAGAAAGTCTTGCATACTTCTTTGAACATATTAAGGATATTTATTTCACATCGTTAAGATAATATGAAGTATATATTTTCTCCCAAGATTGTATGATGTGCAAATTCTTGAATTTTATCTAATAAATTTTTAAATTTTCAAGAGTTTTGATCCGAGCATACGCACAAATATTGTTGGTTTTGTTTGGAAATTCCTAAGTGAGTTTCAATTAGAAAATACTAGAAAGTCATCGATCAGTAAAAATGATAAATCTATTTTTTAATTTATGAGTTCATTATGTGTCTTTTGTTCTCTTTATTTTCATGATTTTATTGGGATTGTATTGAATTCTCTTCAGTGATAGTATGTAGTTAAACTTCTTAATTTAAAATTTGTGAGATTTTCATAGTTATTCCATTTTAAATTGAGTTTACTCATTATTTATTTATGTAATATTTTATTATGGTCCAAACCTTAAGTTATGATGGCACCTATTCCACCCCTCCCCCCTTCCAGGATTGGTAGGCCAACCTAATAATAATCAATAAGATACAAAACAAACACATGGAATAAAGGAAGTCAATGTCATAATTAACTCAACAACACCAGCTACAACCCCAAATTTCATCAATCTAGCTTGATAGTAAAAATTTCACACATAATGGGATATACCACACATATCAACAACTCTCAATTTCAAAATGACTATAAAAACACTTTACACTAGATAATTCAAAAATCAAGAATACAAATGCGTGAAAAGTGTTGACCAAGAATGTACATAAACCCATGCATTCCATCCAAACCTAGGGATGACTGAATGTAAATGCGTGAAAAGCTGTAAAATCTGAGAATGGTTGACCAAGCATATAACATGTTCTTAGATATTCTATAAACTGAAATACTAAAATCTGATAACTGAATAACCAATAAATAGAATGCTATGGTCAAGAAAAACTGAACTGAGAGTATACTAAATATAATACTAAGAGTGTGGGAATAATCTAACTGACATGCTCCAATCTGAGCTATTTAGATCCAACCTATAACCCCAGTTGGAAGGGGTTCAGTACTGTGCCACGAAAACTAACACTGGCTGTGTGGATGAACTAATTTGGTGTACCGAAGGACCAAGGTATCAATTCTAAATTGACCAATGACCTCTAGGAGGAAGTCAAGGCTAAACTGATGGGTGACTCCTCAGAGAAAGTCAAGCCTCTACTGATAGGTAACTCCTCATATCATATGATGGCTATGTAGTTCTAGAATACAAGGACTACTACTAACGACTCTACCTAATTAGCGAGAAAGTTTTCATACCTGCACTAACTCGGTCATAAATCCAACTCCCAACTGAACTAAAACTAATTACTATATTGTTCTATCTTTAATTGATTATGATAACTGATTGAACTGATAACACTAATGATATATTTAAAATCACCCTGAGTGTACTGAGATTATATCTGAAATTATCCTGAATGTACTGAGACTATGTAATAGCTAATTATCGGGTGTTCATAACCCTCCAACATGGAATAGAATTAATAATAAAGAAATATATAGCTTTACAAAACCATAATAAGGGATCATTGTTCAATACCCAATCATTTAGACATTTCATCAAGCACTTGATATTCATGAGCTTAAACATAGTAATGATTGCAATATGTGGAAATCATATAATCATAACACTTAAAACCATAAATTTGGGACTTAACATGGAATTTTCTTCGTTCAAACGCGTAAGGGATAGTTTCAATGAACAACACATGCAAACATCATGTATAATCGAAACTCATAAAAGCTTCATGAAGATAACTCATTATAAACATATAAATTCATAATTTAAAATATCAAAATAGATTCTTGGACTTCATGGGTGAAAAGGGCCTATGGATGAACATCACACAGACCTTAAACCCTTAAGCTTGATTGGGAAACATAATCTTAAAAGCTTTCTTTAAGTTCTTGGATTAGGAGATGAAATTTCTTGGTTTTCATGGAAGGAAGAGGATTGAATTTGATTAACTTAGGGAAGGAGAGGGTTTTTATTTGAGATTAATTTGGAGAATTAGGGAAAATAGTGCCCTAACTAAAGTTTAATCTTGTGTTTTTATGAATTGGGTTGGTGGGGAAAGGCATGAATACCGCTCAGTGATTAAAT
The DNA here is from genome assembly GCF_002878395.1 of Capsicum annuum. Lineage (NCBI taxonomy): Eukaryota > Viridiplantae > Streptophyta > Magnoliopsida > Solanales > Solanaceae > Capsicum > Capsicum annuum. The sequence continues at coordinate 54,763,775 of NC_061122.1, forward strand.
TTGTAACGTGAACACCGATTGAAGGACCACTGTGATATGGTATAGGCCTTATTGCTATACCACCGTGATATGCCACAATCATGTTAAGCTGCTAGAATCAAAATCCAAACACGACCAAATCCCTATCAAAAAAATATGAAACTTCCCCAAGACATGCCCCTTATACCCCTAAACATGAATTAACTTAAAAAAATTACGTCTAGGGGTCGGGAAGGCTACTTTAAAAATTCTTGATGTTAAGAGGCCAAAGATAAGACTAAATCCCCAACAGTTAGTAAAATTTTTAGGTTCTAAGACTCCTATGCATGGAATATGAGATGAACTAAACAAGGAAAAAATATGGGGTATTACAATATCTCCCCTTTAGGAATATTAATCCTAAAATAAGACTGATTAAGCTGAGAATACTAAGGATCTAAGATTGCATACTGAGCATGTATAACTTAAAACAAGATTAAATGAGACTAACTGATTCGTAAATACATACAATGACATAAAGATGATTATATGGCATGAAGTAAGAGTGGAAAAGAGATAATCAAAGAAAAATTATTACCTTAAGATGAGTCTGAGTTTGCAGAGAAAAGATAAGGGTACTTGGTACGCATATCTGCTTCTACCTCTACTTCCTAAGTGGCTCCACCAATGGATTAATTCCGCCAAATAACTTAGACCATGGGAACTTCTTTATTACTCAGTCTATAAATCTGACAATAAAAAATCTCAACTGGAATTTCTTCGTAAGAAAGGCTATCCTGAACATCTGTAGCCTCTAATGAAACTACTATCGCTGAATCACCAATACACTTCTTTAGCAAAGCCACAAGGAACATTGGATTCACTAGTGTCAAATATGTAGGGAACTCAAGCTCATACGCTACCTTCCCATAATGGCTCAAGATTCTGTAAGGGCCAATATATCGGGGACTAAGCTTCCGCTTCTTGCCAAATATATACCCCAAAAATTAAAACCAATGTCAGAGCCATATTTCAAGCTCATGAAAAGTATATTATAATTATTTTATAGTTTTATGCATGATTTTGATGTATCTTAATGCCTCAAATAACTCCCAACTATTAGACAAATCATAATATTCCTTACAAATTGAGATTTTGGGAAGAATATTGTTTTAGTCAACTTCAAACAAGAATATCTTTTGATATACTAAGAATTTTCCAGCTCAACACCCACCAAATTGTATTAAATTAAATTAGCTTTCCAGTGATACCAGTTTTACCAAAATCAGATACCTGAGTGAGAAGTTATGACACTTTTAGTGAAAGGCAGTAGCCTGTCGTGGGAAGGTCGTGTCATGGAGATGGCCAAAATAACATTCGTCCTTTTCCAGTGGACCACCGTGATAATTATGTATCACGCCAATGAACAAATTCGTATTCAGTGAGGCACCGTGATGGTACCGCATTGCGCTAAGGTGTTCATTCGGAATTGTAAGTTTCCAGTGGAGCAATGCAATAGCACCGCATCGCGCTGTTGGACAAAATGGGGATTGTCCTTTTCTAGTGGCCTGATATGATAACCACAGTGTCGCACTGGAACCAAAAATGGAGATTTTCCAATTTTGAGATTTAAATTCCAGGAATCGTTTGGACTTTTCCCATGGCCCCAAATCTTTCCAAAACACGTAATTACAACCTTAGAGTGGCATTATGTTCCCCATTACTCATAATTCCTCTCCAAGAAACTAATCATCTCTCAAGAATAAAACTTTAGCCTTCAAGATTCAAGATTAAATCTCAAGGAAAACCCCAAGAACTCTCACAAATTCATCAACCTAGGTATGTTAAATGTTCATCCATGGGTCCCTTTCACCCATGAAGTCCAAGTACCCAATTTCAAATTTAAAGTTGTTATTTTTACAAGCTATTGTGATTTTAACCATTAGTTCCCATGAATCTTGATTAAATACCTTGTTTATATGAAATTTTTATTTTCATTAAACCTTACATATTTTAATGATTTTAGTCACTGATTTAATTCATAACTAGTGATGTTGATGTTGAAATTATGTTGTTACTACAAGATTTAAATTATTCCCATACTTAGCTTAAAATATGAACATCAAGTGTTTGATGAAATACCTACAAGAATGAACTTTGAAAAAATGTTTTCATATTGTGCCCCAAAAGTTTTAGTACTATTTTGCTATTATTGGTATCGAGTCCTGGGGGTTATGAATAACCAAAAACTTACCTGTTTTGTTAGTTTTAGTATCTTTAGAATGGTTTTCATACATGTTATGAGCAGTATCAGTTCAGTTAGTTATCCCGATTAGTTAAACTTAGAATAGCTCAATATTTTGAGATAGTTTAGTTGGGAGTAAGATTTACAATCTAGTGAGTACCGGGATGATGACTTTCTTGTCAATTAGGTAGTGTCGTTAGTAGTAGTCCCTATACTCAAGAACTTCATAGCTAGCATAGAATTTGAGGAGTCACCCATCAGTTCAGGCTTGACTACCTCCCAGGGGTCACCCGTTAGTTTAGGTTTGAGACCCTTAGTCCTTCGAGGAAGCATATTAGTATAGTGGATCCACACAGTTAGTTTTAGTTCCCATGGCATGGTACTAACACACTTCCAATTGGGGTCATAGGTTGGACCCCAAATTTCTCATTGGGGCATGTTGGTTAGATGATAGCTCCCACAAACTCAGTCCAGTAATCAGCTCAGTTATTCAGTTTTAGTTTTACTTGAACAAAACATACGAATATTAGTTATTCATGCATCAGTACTTAGTATTTTAGTTTACAGATTATATTCATAACATGTTTTATGCTTGGTCCTGCATTCTCAACATTTACAGATTTCATACATTCTATTCGGTACGTCATGCTATTAAGTCAGTTAGTTATTACTCCTTTATATGAAACCATGCATATCAACCTACCTCATTTAGCATACCAGTACATTGAAAGTATTGATTGTATGCTCGTTTCTTGTGCTATGATGTATCATATCATAGGTTTAGATGATTAGATCTCGGATCGTGCATAATCTTTCGACATTATCAGACGTAGCAATGGTGACTCCTCATATTTTTAGGTCATGGTTTATTTATCTCAGGTATTTCATCACTTTAGTAATTTTCCATTCAGGCGGATTTAGTTGGGGGTTTGTCCCATCAGCTCTACTATCAATCAGTAGAGGCTTTTCAGACTAGCACAAATAGTCAATTAGTTTTGTTATTATTTTATTAGTTTTAGAAAATTTTTCCCAGCAGTTATTTCCAGATTTATGATTTAGAATTGATTTTAGTTGCATAAAACTTATGGCTTATCAGTTGTTCTCCCAAATATGTTAATATTTTCTTCAGTGTTCATAGCAGGTAACAACTCATGGGTTAGCTTGTGTCCCCTCAGGACTGTAAGAACCGTGTGGAACCTAGGGTGTACTCTCAAGGTGTTACAAACTTGGTATCAAAACATAAGGTCTTAATGTATCCTAGGAATTTTGAAAGTCGTGTCAAGAAGGGTCTTCTGCATGAGTGTGAAGCACACCATGCTTATGGATAAGAGGCTAAGAGGTATTTTAAGAAAATTTTCCCTTCTTTCAGTGTTCATATCGTGCGATTGAGATTGAGTTGCCTTTATACTTAGCATCAGTGCACCTAATATTCCATATATCTTTGTTAAAGAAGTGTATTTGTGACATAACTGTAGTTGTTACATTAGAAAGCGTTGATATTCAGAACAATCTTTTGTATAAAGAAATTCTAGTCGAGATCCTTAATCGACAAATTTGTAGACTAAGGAACAAAGAAGTTCCCCTAGTCAAGGTTCATTGGCAGAATCAGTACATTGAGGGAACCACTTGTGAAGCAGAAGAAGATATACAGACCAAGTACCCTGATCTCTTCTCCATAAACTCAGATTCAGCTTAAGGTAATAATTTTCTTTGAATTTCTCTATTCCATGCTCAGTTTCGGCTACATATCATTCTCATATCAGTCATCCATTCCAAGAATCAGTTTATTCATGTGTCATATTTCAGAATCACTTATGTAATCATAATTTCATCATGCATATTTGGTAAGTAGTCTCAATTCCTTAGTGCTTTTAGTTTAACTAATCTCGTTCAAGGATGAATGTTCTCAAGGGGGAGATATTGTAATACCTCAAAAATCCAAACCAATGTTAGAGCAATATATCAAGCTCATACAAAGTACACTATAATTTTTTCGTAGTTTTATGAGTGAGTTATATGTATCTCAAGGCTCAAATAACTCCCAACTATTAGACGAATCAAAATATTCTTGACCAATTGAGTTTTCAAGAATAATGTTACTTTATTCAATTTCAGATGATCATATATTTTGCTCTATAGAGAATTTTACAGCTAAATAACCACCAAATTATAGTAAATAGAATTATCTTTCCAATGATACTAATTTTCCCTAAATTAGATACACGAGTGAAAAGTTATAAAACTTTTAGTGAAAGGCAGCGGCCCATCACGATAAGGCCGCATCACGGAGATGGACAAAATCACGTTCGTCCTTTCCAGTGGACCACAATGATAACGCCACATCACGACGAGGAAAATTTATGTTAAGTGAGGCACCGTAATGGCACCGCGTAGTTCAAAGGTGCCAGTTCGGAATTATTAGTTTCCAGTGGTGCAACACGATACCACTGCATCACACTGTTGGTTAAAATGAGGATTGTCCTTTACCATTGTCCCGATGCAATAACCACCACATCGTTCCAGATCCAAAAATTGGGATTTTCCTATTTCAAGACTTAACTTCTAGGGACCGTTTGGAATTTTCACTTGGCCCCAAATCTATCCAATACATGTAATTACAAACCTAAAGAGGCATTATGTGCCCCATTACTCATAATTCCTATCCAAGAAACTAATCATTTCTCAAGAACAAAACATTAGCCTTCAAGATTCAAGATTAAATCTCAAGGAAAACTCCAAGAATTCTCACGAATTAATCAACCCAGGTATGTTAAATGTTCATCCATAGGTCCCTTTCACTCATGGAGTTCAAGTAACCAATTTCAAATTCAAAGTTGTTACTTTTACAAGCAATTGTGATTTAAATTGTGATTTTAACTATGAGTTCCCATGAATCCTTATTCAATACCATGTTTACATGAAATTGTTATTGTTATTAAACCCCACATGATTTAATGATGTTATTCATTGAGTTAATTCACAACTAGTGATGTTGATGTTGAAATCATGTTGTTACTAAAAGCTTTAAATTATTCCCATGCTTAGCTTAAACTATGAATATCAAGTATTTGATGAAATGCCTGCAAGACTAAACTTTGAATAAATGTTTTCATATTATGTCCCTAAAGTTTTAGTACTATTTTAGTATTACTGATATCGAGTCCTAGGGTTATGAATACCAAGAAACTTAGTTATATACTTAGTCTCAGTATCTTTAGAATGGTTTTCAGACATGTTGTAAGAAGTATCGATTTAGTCTATTATCACGATCAGTTAAACTTAGAACGGTTCAGTATTTTGAGTCAATTCTGTTGGGAGTGGGATTTAGCACCGAGTGAGTGGTGGGATGATGACTTCCTCATCAGTTAGGCAGTGTCATTAGTAGCAGTCCCTATACTCCACAACTACATAGCCAGCGTAGAATTTGAGGAGTAACCCATTAGTTTAGGCTTGACTACCTCCTAGGGGTCACCCATCAGTTTAGGCTTGACATCTTTAGTCCTTTGGAAAAGCATATCTGTATAGTAGATCCATACAGCCAGTGTTAGTATCCATGGTACGGTACTAATGCCCTTCCAACTGGGGTCATAGGTTCAACCCCAAATTTCTCATTGGGGCATGTCAGTTAGATAATAGCTCCTACAGTATCAGTCCAATAATTAGCTAAGTAATCAGTTATAGTTTTCTTGACCATAGTATACAGATATCATTTATTCATGTATCAACACTCAGTATTTCAATTTACAAATTATATTTAGAACATATTTTATTCTTGGTCACGCATTCTCAATATTTATAGATTTCATGCATTCTATTCAGTATATGATGCTATTTGTTAAGTCAGTTATTAATCCTATACATGGCATTATGCATATCAAACAACCTCATTTAGCATACCTGTACATTCAAAGTACTGATCGCATACTCGTTTCTTGTGCTATGATGTATCATATCATAGGTTTGGATGCTTAGTTCCTAGATCACGTATAGACTTTTTAGATTATTAGACGTAGCAGTGGTGAGTGCTCATATTTTGAGAACATGCTTTATTTAACTTAGTTATTTGATCACTTCAGTATTTTTTCATTCAGACGGAGTTAGTTGAGGGTTTGTCCCATCAACTCCACAGTCAATCAATAGAGGCTTTTTATACTAGTACAGATAATCAGTCAATTTTATTATTATTTTATTAGTTTCAGACAGTTGTTTCCAGCAGTTGTCTCCAGATTCATGATTCAGTATTGATTTTAGTTGCTAAAACCTTATGGCTTATCAATTGTTCTTCTACATATGTAATTATTTTATTTAGTGCTCAAAGCAGGTACCAACTCATGGGTTAGCTTGTGGTTCCTCGAGAGTGTAAGCACCGTATGTTACCCAGGGTGTACTCTTGGGGCATTAAAAATTTGGTATTAGAGCCTAATATTTTAAAGTGTCCTAGGAAGTTTGAAAGTCGTATCATGTATAGTCTTGTGCATGGGTGTGAAGCGCTCTATGCTTACGGACACGAGGCTACAAGGCTCTTTATGAAAAAATTTCCTTCTTTCAGTAATCATGTCATGCAACTGAGCATGTGTTGTCTGCAGACTTAGCATCAGTGCACCCAATATTCTAGATCTCTTTGTTGAATAAGTGTATTGGTGACCCAGCTGTAGTTGTTCCCTTAGAATAAATAGATTTTTAGAATAGCCTTTCTTACGAAGCAATTCCAGTCGAGATCCTTGATCAACAAAAATTCATAGACAAAGGAACAAAAAAGTTTCCTTAGTCAATGTTCTTTGGCAGAATCAGTCCATTAAGGGAGCCACTTGCGAAGCAAAAGTAGATATATAGACCACTTACCCTCATCTCTTCTCCATAAACTCAGATTCAGCTTAAGGTAAAAAAAATTTTAGAATTTCTCTTTTCCATGCTCAATTTCAGTTGCATATCATTGTCATGATAGTAATGCATTCACAAAATCAGTTCATTCATGTTTAATGTTTTAAACTCTTTCATGTAATCACATATTCATCACGCATATTCAGCATGTAGTCTTAATTCCTCAGTGCTTTTAGCTTAACCAATCTTATTCAAGGACGAATATTCCCAAGGAGGAGATATTATAATACCTCGAAATCCAATCCAATGTTAGATCCATATTTCAATATTATGCAAAGTACATTATAATTCTTTTGTAGTTTTATGAGTCCTTTTGATGTATTTTAAGGCTCAAATAACTCCTAGTTATTAGACGAATTAAAATATTCCTTACTGATTGAGTATTCTAGAAGAATGTTACTTTAGTCAACTTCAAAAGAGTATATTTTTTGGTATACTAAGATTTTTCTAGATAAAGACTTGCCAAATTGTAGTAAATTGAATTAGGTTTCCAACGATACTAATTTCGGCTAAATTTGATACCCGAGTGACAAGTTATGACACTTTTACTGAAATACACTGGTCCAACATAATAAGGCTGCGATGCGAAGATGGACAAAATAATATTCTTCCTATTCTAGTGGACCACTTTGATAACACCACATCACGCCAAGGGGAAAATTCGCGTTTTGTGAGGCACCGTGATGGCACCGCATCGTGCCAAGGTGCTAGTTCGAAATTGTCAGTTTCTAGTGGTGCAATTCAATAGCACTGTGTCTCACTGTAGGAAAAAATGGGGATTTTCCTTTTCTAATAGCCCGGCGGGATAACCAGCACATCATACTGGAGCCAAAACTCATGATTTTCTAGTTTCCAAATTTAATTTCCAGGGACCATTTGGAAATATGTCCCAGCTACCGATAATCAGTATAGTAGAGGCTTCATAGATGCCAGTTAGAGTCAATCATATAATTTTAGTTCTCTCTTCAATTTTATCAAATTGTAAATTATATAAGTATTATAATTCTTCCCTGATTTAGCCATGATTATATTTCTGCACAGCAGAACTATTTATTTAATATATTATAAATCAGTTACTTGATAGTATGCCATTTCATGGGTTAGCTTATGATTACTTGTGGTTCCAAGCACCGTGTTACTACTAGGGGGTAGTCTTGGGTCGTGACAAACATGGTATCAAAACATAGAGTTCAAGTATCCTAGGGTGTCTATGAAGTCGTGTCTAGTAGAGTCTTGTGGATTGGTACGGAGACATCTATATTTTTCTTTTAGAGTCTATAGGGTACTTAGGAAGTGTTTCCCTTCTTTCATGACTCAAATTGTTCAGTAGAGATGTTCCCTCAGAAACTTATGCAGACTCTTACGTTAATCTATTTATGCCAACTCAACCTTATTCTTGAGGAAACAAAAATAGTCAAGCTTAAATCCTTACCAATAGAGATTTCTCAGGCAGTCTGCACCAAAAATTATGGGATTACATGAAGGCTCAAAAGTATCCCACTTGTGCCTTTATGTTCCAAAGTATGGAGCATTTTATTTAGGTACATGAAAAATTATGCATTGAGACAAATTCAAATATACTTTTAGATCTCTTCACAAAATCCTATAATAGCATATGACCTAGAGTTAGAAGCATAAACCTAGATGTTTAGCAATAGTTTAGAGGGATGGTGTTTATGTTGATTTAGCAGATTATGTATTATGGATCTAGTTGTATGACTGGTGAACCATTAGGTTTTAAAATGTCTATGTAAGAATTTAAGTTTGTTTATTCAAAATTATATGTTGTTGGTGTTGGGTATGTTTGTGTAATAGTAATTCTCATGGTTTAGATGTGATCTTAGCAAGCTATGAAGGAAGTTAGTGTGGTTCATTAAAGGTTCAGGGATATCCATGTTTAGTGTTAGAATCAAAGTTTGAATCTTTGATGATTGAGCTAATCAAAAGAAAAGTTGAAACTCTTGATAGTGTGAGTTTAGTAATTGGTGTTACTCTTAAAAAATTCTAAGTTAGTCAGTATTTAATCGATTATATGATGATTGTCGGGGCTATTAAAAGCTATGAATTGTACATCAGAAGGAAGTACTAGCAGTGAGCCTTATATCTTTAGGTGTAGTCTTTCAGGATAAGTTTATTATTTATATATGTTATAATACCCCAGACTCTAGAGTAAATTAGCTTCAGTTCAGTTTGAGTTTATTAAGTGGTTCATAGACTTAGAATGATTATATAAAGCTAAGGGGAAGATGAGAGAGCAAGTAACCAAGTCAGGCTTTTAGATTCTAGTGGTGATGCCAGAGTATTATAGAATATCTGTAGGGGAGGAAGATGCCCGACCCATTCTTATCTTAAGAAAAAATTTTGTTCTTCAGTCATCACGATGTCTACTCATGCCTTACATATCAGCTTCATAATAATAGTTCATTTTCATGCACATAATAGAGAATTATGTACTCTCCCAATTCCTAGTATGAGGAGTTCCAATTCATTCAGTAGTACAAATTAGATTCCGATAATTTATGAACACCAAACTGAGGTCATACAGCTTATGACTCATGTACTTATGCTTTATAGTATGTTCAATTCCAGGTACTTATGCTACACACTTAATGATCAGTGAAACTCAGATTATGTCACGTATATCCTTAGTTTTTATCTTTGTAATGAATATATTTCGTGGATACTCTATTCCTTAGGCCTCAGTTAAGTGTCCTAGTTATGCATGGTATTTTTTTATGCTTTAGGTCCTCATGTTCTAATCTTTAAGTTACCTCTCCTTAGGTCAAGATAGTGATGATGAACAATTGTTTAGATGGGAGAGAGTAAATGTTTTTTGTTGATGAAAGATTGTTGTATGCTTGTTTTTATCTAAAATTGTAAGTGTGAAGTAAGATTATGGCCAAGTTTTTGATACATGTCATGGTTAGTTGAAATTTTATGTGTGTTTTCTTGGGGAAGTACATGAATGTTATTATTGATAGAGGCTTAGAGAATATGAGAAAGATTCTGTTATGGTTATTTTCCCAGAAGTTCATATATGTTTAAAATGATAGGATTGAATGTTATGTTAGTGTATAAGTAGATGGATGCATTGTGCGTTAGTAAATTCCTAGTAAAAGGTTGAATTAGTTGTTAATGTGGTAATAAGAATTATTCTTGAGATGAGGAGTTGTGAAAACACAGGATGTATTGAATTCATGATTCAAACTAGTATTACAGTTCAATGTGTGCACTTTGTAGAGTCAAGTAAGCTTGAACATAGTGAGAGAATTCAGTTCAGCTCGAACTTTCGTCGAAATAGTTACCAGTGCCCATGAGAATATTTTAAGTAGCCTCAAGTAAAGTACAATTTTGAAGGGGAATATATAGTTGAGTATAAGCTTTCAGTCATGATTCATTCTATAAGTGTCCTTTGTATTAACTCAGTCTATCCTTAGTATTTCAGTTAAGTTAGGAGTAATAAGGATCCCAAGGGGGAGATGTTATAATCTGGAGTTTTTATATCCTCAACCTCTTATCTTTTTTTCTTGAAATTAGATCGCGCATATAGTAATGGTTACTCATAAGTTGACTATCTCATTTCTATCTTAGCCTTATAACCGTTCTCATGTCATTGCATGTATTTATGAAATCGGTTTAGTTCATGTATCATGTTTCAAACTCGGTTATAAAATCATGTTCCAAGTCATGCATGTTCATTATTTGATCTTATTTACCTTAGTACAGTACTCTCAGTCTAACTAGTCACATTAAAGGATGAATGTTCCTAAGGGGGGGATACTGTAATACCCCGTACTAATCTTAGCCCGATTCAACTTTTAGTTTCATGCTTAAGGGGCTTAATGCATAAAAAATTTTCTAAGTTTTGGAGGTTTTTAGTCATTTTAAGTCCTCTTCACTTTGAAGAATTTTTTAAAATTGGTCTTCCCGAACCCAAGATCTTTATTTTTGAGTTAATTAATGTTCAGGGATGTAAGAAGTATGTCTCAGAGAGTTTTGGATTATTCAAATAAGGTTTGGGACACATTTGGATTACGAATCCAGCAAGTCACTATGATAGGGCCGCATCGTGGTGACATTCCCTTTGGCATATACATCGCATCGCGGTGAAGGTGTTTTCATCCATTTCTTGATTTATAATTGAATGCATATGTCATGATCTTTATCCTAGTGTGTGAAATGCTTATGAGGTGAATAATGTTTATAGGAATCACTTAGAACAAAGTAGATCTAAGGGACTTTGATTCATCCAATGATTGGTATTCGATTCAACAAAGGTCAACTTTTAATGCATATAACTTTTGATATATGAGGAATATTTCAGGCCAAGACACAACAAATTGTAGATAATGGAATTAGGTTTTCAACGTCACCAATTTCTCCTTAATCGGATACCCGAGCGAAAAATTATGATTATTTTCATCAGAACCAGTAAGTCACTATGATAAGACAGCATCACGGTGACCCTGTAAACCGCATTTCAGTTGCGAATTTAATTGTCTGAGTGGCAATTTTGTCGTTTTACTTCAACCACATAGTCCATAACATGATTTGGGGTAAAGTTTAGGTCATAATTGGCCTTCTTCTCAAATTCTCCTCTCAAAGAAACCCTAATCCTCTCCCAAGAACATTAATTTCATTATTGTCTCACCAACGAAACCAAGAATTCAAGTTCTCCAAGTTCAAGAACCTTCAATGAAGCTTCAAGAATGGTGCTTCCTTTCCAATATTAAGGGTTTAAGGGATGTGGGAGTTCACCTATGGTCCCCCTTTCACCGATGGAGCCCAAAAAGATTTTCTTTAATAAAAGATATGAACTTTCCCTTTTGTTTATGAAGTATCATGTGTTCAAGATGAATTTAAATCCTGATATCCTTAGTAATTTAACTAAATTCATGTCCAAGGACATTTTCATGAAAATTTAGGTTATTTCATGCTTTAAGTTTTGATTCCCATGACGTATCCATTTGAAATTCGCGTTATAATATCGAATTATGAACTTTGCCATGTCTACAAGTGTTTTCAAGTGAATTAATCTATTCATGCTTTGAGTTGCAAGTTTCCATGTCCTATTCCATTTTATCCATGTTAAATCCCCAACTTATGAATTTCATCATGCACTCATGTTCCTTTCACATGTATACCATATTCTTATATTAAAATTCATGACTCGTATATGTTTGACGTAATGTCCAAATATTGTTTTTGAATAATGATCCCCTACTATGGTTTTTAAAGCATGATATATCATCATTGTTATTTCTATTCAGTGTTGGTGGGTTATGAACATTCGATACCCAGTTGTTTAAATAATATCAGTCTCTTCAGATTAATTTTACATAAATCATGAGCATTCACATTCAATCAGTTATTATAATTAGTTTTTTGTTTAGTTGAGTTTAGTTTAGTTTAGAATCAGTGTCTTTCAGTTATCATAGGGATGGTGTCTTCCCTATCAGTTAGGTATGAGGCCCTTGTTTCCCCTATCGGTTAGGCATGAGACATTAGAAGCAATCCCTAAGTTCTAGACCTATGTTTCCACCGTGGACTTTGAGGGGTCCCCCATTAATTAGGCATGATACCCTAGCCTTTTGGGCTATCATATTAGTGGATCCATATAGCCAGCGTTAGTACCCCTAGCACGTTACTAACACCCTTCCAACTGGGTTACAGTTTGGACCCAAATAATAGATTTGGGGCATTAACATTATAGCGAAATCAAAAAATCTCAGTGTAGTATTCAATATAGTTTCAGTTCAGGTTTTCTTGACCAAAGCATACAGATTCTCAGCTATTCAGTTATCAGATTTTAGTATTTTAGTTTATAGATTATTTTAGAAATATGTATGTGCTTAGTCTTGTATTATCATATATTACAATTTTCATGCATTCATGATCAGTTATGTTATGTTTTTCAGTTAGTCCTTATCTTATCTGCATAGTGCCCTACAGTTTTAGTTCAGTTATTTACACTAAGTATAGTTCAATATTTCATGATCAGTATTCAGTTATCAGGTATTCAGTGTTCAGATATCAGTATTCTGTATTTATATATCATCTACTCAGTGTACAGGCGCTAGTTATCTCTTTTCTTAGATTTCAATCATTCTGTAACCCAGGCATCATTTATTCAGTTTCTTAGATTTGGTATATACATGTATGTTCGGTTTCATATGTTTATGTATTGATGTTTTACTGTATACCAGCTTCAACTCTACTTATGCTACGACAATTATAGTTTAAAGAAACTAAGTTTAGTGATTCACCAGCTTATCAAATTATGTTAGAACTCATTTTTTAAGATATTTCATCTTTCAGTCTATTTCAGTCTCTTGGTGAGTCTACTTACACTTACCATGCATGTTTTATGATTTCATATAAAATCACTATTACTTATTACATTCACCCCCGCTTACTCAGTACATTCCAGAAGTACTGATCCATATATATGCATGTGTGGCTACATTATTTCATAATATAGGTACCAATTGAAGTCCACACATCATGACCAGACAGTTGCAGTTTCCAGCCAGCCGATGATGACTTCTTATATTTTAGGGACTTCAACCAAATGTTATTCCTATACTTTACTTTATTACTCATATGTATTGATTAGTAGTAGCTAGAGGTATGTCCTAGCTATGTATAGTTAGCATAGTATAGGCTTCATAGATGTCAGTTCTGTAATTTTAGTTCTCTCTTCAATTTTATCAGATTATAGATTGTATTAGAATTATAATTCTTCCCAGATATTATCATGATTGTATTTCCACACAGAAGAACAAGTTATTTAATATATTATAAATCAATTGGTTCAAAGTATGCCAGTTCATTGGTTATCTTAGGATTACTTATGGTTCCAAGCACCATGTTACGACTAGGGGGTAGTCTCGGGTCATGAAAAACTTGGTATTACAGCATAAAGTTCAAGTGTCCTAGGGTGTCTACGAATTCGTGTCTAGTAGAGTCTTGCGGAATAGTACGAAGACGTTTGTACTATTCTTCGAGAGGCTACAGGGTATTTAGGAAGTGTTTCCCTACTTTCATGTCTCAGATCATGCACTAGAGGTGTTCCCTCAAGAAATTATGTAGACTCTTACCTTAATCCATTCATGCCAACTCTGCCTTATTCTTGAGGTAACAGAAATAGTCAAGTTCAAATCCTTACCGATAGAGCTTTCTCCGACAGTCTGCATAGATAGTTATAGGATTGCACGCAGGCTCAAAAGTATCCCACCAGTGCTTTTATGTTCCAAAGTATGAAATATTTCTTTTGGGTTCATGAAAAATTATGCATTGAGATGAAGTCAGATATGCTTTCTGATCCCTTCTCAGAATTATATGATAGCATATGACCTAGAGTTAGAATCATGAACCCAAAATTTTAGCAACAGTAAAATGGGATAGTGTTTATCTAGATTTAGCAGATTAAGTATTCATGGAGCTACTTGTATGAAGGGTGAACCAGTAGGCTTGAAATAGTGTATGGAAGAATTAAAGTTTATTAATTTGAAATTATATGTTGTCGATGTTGGGTATGTTTGTTTAATGGTAATTCTCATAGTTTAAATGTGATGTTAGTAGGCTATGAACGAATTGAGTATGGTTCATTGAAGGTTGTGGGATATCTATGTCAAGAGTTACAATCTAAGTTTTAATCTTTGCAAATTTAGCTAATCGAAAAAAAAGTTGAAACTCTTGATAGTTTGAGCTTAGTGTCTGGTGCTACTCCTAAAATAAATTCTAAGTTAGTTAATTTTTAATCTATTGTATAATGTTTTTTGGGGCTATAGAAATCTATTAATTATACATCAGAAGGAAGTACAAGCAGTGGGCCTTACATTTTCAGGTGTAGTCTTTCAGATTAGTTTATCATTTACGTGTGTTATTATACCCCAGACTCTAGATTAAATTGGTTGTTGTTCAATTAGATTTTATAAAGTGGTTCATAAACTTAGAATGATGGCTTAAAGCTAAGGGGGAGATGATAGAGTAAGTAACCATGTCAAGATTTAAGGTTCTAGCAGTGATAGTTACAATTCCCAAGCGCACACGCATGTGTACGTCGTCTACCAAGTAATATAGTGGCCTCCAAGAAAGATAAATATCGATCCCACAGGAACTTATTTTAAACAACTACTCAATTCTAGTTAAACAATTGAGATAAAGTAACAAAGATACTTTTACAGTTATAAACTAAAAGTAAAGTAACTAATGGGGAAAAGTAATGACTTTGTATAACCAATGGATAGAGACCCAGGGTTAAGGCTTGCAAACAATCATACTATGCCATTGAACTTGATTTGTTAGATTGCTTCTCTTAGTTATTGATTCGTAGGGTTTATTGCATGATCATGGTCTCCCGACCTCTAATCGTCTACATAACTTGGACATTACAACTACATCATTGAGGAGATGTAATAATCCAATTAATAACATTAATTTGTCATCCAACATATGAACAAAATAAGGCTTCTAGGTATAACCCTATCCTAGATTCTAATTCAAATTTCTTATTTTATAAAGGAATAAGAACCTTGTTGTATCTACCCCACGTTCTATCTTCTTATTCCCCCTACTCAGATCACAAGGCCAACAATGAATATATTCTAAGGGACATGAATCCATAAAATAGTTATAAAAATGGTAAATAAACAACCATAATGATAATCAATTCAACAAACTTAATTCAAAATGAAAGTAGTCATGATCTTGGCCTTAACCCCGAAAAGGGGGCGTTTAGTCTCTAATCAAAATAATCATGATCCAAAAACTTGAATAAATAATCAAAGAAACTAAAAAGATAAAGTTTCAGAGTATTAAACCTAAAAACTAAGTGAATAAAAATCCTCTCATCCAATAATAATCCAGAAGTGATTTACAAAACATGACAAATCCTATTTATAGTAGAAGGCAACATGTTGTCGGTGGGAACAGTGACACGCCATATTGTTTAGCGCATTGAAGTAGTGGTGTGCCATCCATAATTCATGTTGTTTCAAAGTTTTGGGTTCATTGTGAATCTTTTGGTGTATGGAATGATCTCATTGGCCAATACCAAGGTCCTCTACGCGCCGTGGAGTTTCCTGGTATCCAAATTCCGTCAAGTTGTGTATTGTGTTTTTGTTGATCCATTCCAAGAATTTTTGAGTTATTAAAACTTGATTTCAAGCTTTTATATCATTCATATATCATCACAATCCATTCACCAATAATCCTATCGCATTAAACACAAGAATTTAGACCTCAAAACAACACAACATCCAAGACGGTGTACTACAAACTCGTTTTAAGAGTAGGCTTCATTCACTATGTCTTAAACTAATTGTTTTTCCCTTTGATTGATACAATTGAACTTTAAACATTGTATAAAAGTTTTTCCATATATAAATAAACTATTAAACCATTTGGAACTTATTTAATACATTAGAATCCATCGAGATATACTAGATAAGCACCTAGCTCAAGTTAGTAACACTAGTTTCCACGATTGAACTCTAAGTAACCTATTTAAGTACAAACTTTTTTGAAATACTCATTGAACATTATAAATACACACTTTAACACTTATATACTTATTTATATAATAATTAAAACATTAAGTACACAAGTCATCCTCAAAAAAAGGATAAATAAGCTAAGATAGCAATCCCAAATTGTATAAAACCATCTCAGATCATCACCCCACACTTAAACACTTCTGCGTCCTCGAACAACTCTTTAATCTAAGAAGCATAAGATAAGGTGACTCTACACTTATACTACTACAAAGAAACTCAAGCTAGTACTAGAATGACTACACAGACTTTTATTTTTAACACTAAGCATGTTATACACAATTGAAAGCTTAAGAACACTACTTCGAAACATCCTAGACTTAGGAATTGACTCAATAAATGTAAAACTCATGCATATTTCTCAATATAAGAAATCAAAAAATTTACCCAAAATTCAACAAACATGTACCCTCACAATAATAGAGTTACCTAAAATCACTAACAATAATGCAATTTATAACAAAATGGGTAGAAGGATCGAATTTCGCTCACTGTCACAAAAGCTTTCACAAGTTACAAATGATAAACCATATGCTTTCCCTTAGTGTAGTGCTCGAATAATATTAGAATGATGAAGTTTAGGAACAAATAGGTCTTTAAAGGTTTTAAGGTAGGCTATGGGATGGGTAGGAACTATTTTGGTCAAGAACAGTGACTATCTTACCTAAGCGCTTTAATACATCACCTTATACACTTGAGACTAATCTCTAATAACCAATTCACACCTTTACTACCTTTTCACACCTTTTATTTTTACCCCATATCATTAAGCTCAGCCACATACAATATGGTGGGAGTATTTTCTATTTAATCATGATTAAAATTTTTAGCACAATTTTTCTTTTTCATTCCTTACCACAAATCAATTTTTACACCAATAACTACTACTTTCGGGCTTCAATTTCCCTTTTCTCCTCTTATTTTTCAAACTCCTTAGTTAATAAATTTCACACTAAGTGCTTAGGAGCTTAGGATCAAATTAAAGAATATCAAAGAAGGGATTAGGCTACGTATGAGGCTTCCAAAGAATAAACTAAAAGGTCAACGAGGGTAACTAAGATTATGCACAATGGCAGGTACAAAGAGGTATGAAACAAGGATATTAATTAAATGCCTAAATCATATCCTAAACCCATACTCTTTATTTTATTTTGCACACACCAGGCAAGTTCTAGCATCAATTGCAACAAGGAATATACAAAAATCTTACACATACATAATATATGTTTAACTCACATAGGATTATCATAGACTCTCAACCAAACAATAGCATGGATTCAAATTAGGCCAAAAGTAGAAGAGCCATAAACATGAGCCTAAGAGTCCTAAAAGTAGTAATTTACCTAATCATATGCTTTTCACAACCAAAATACTTGCACTATGTAATCAAAAATAGCACCAACAATAATATCACCTTTATTCCTAAAAAATTTAAATTGACCCTAAATATGGGAAGTTACCCACCCCACACTTGAATAGCTACTTTGTCCCAAAAGTTTACTTTAAAGTAGAGATAGAAATGCTCCCTGAGGCCTCTAGACCTAGCTAGTAGCATATTTATGCATCCAGAAGGTTCGGGGGACCTCACACTTAGTCTTCGCCATGCTCTTTAGGTCAGGTGTTCCAATACTCAGACTTTCCATCAACCTGTGCCTCAACAAAAACAAAAACTATGTGAAGTAAGAAAAAATAAAAAATAAAAATAAAAAATACCTTGCTTGGTTTGCCTACCAAGAATCACCTGATTTAGTGTTGCGGCCCAATCAACTTTTTCCTCCACCGTGAGGATATGAATTTCACCCCCAACTTTGCATCCATTTTTTTCCTCGCTCATAGGGTGGTGGTACAAAGCTTAAGGAACTGAGTAACTGATGATGGATGGTAAAAGACTTAGCCTTAAAGTGAGGTGTGTGTTTATGTTGCTTATCTAGTGTAAAATCAAATATATAGGATACTTCTTCCTCATCTTCACACTATTCCACTACTTTAGATGACTCCACAGATAAGTTATCCTTTGAACATAATGTAGAAAAGTTCGTTCAATCAGTACCAACTAATCCCACTTCTAATTTTACATCATCAAAATCACACTTACTTTTATTCACTTTCTTAATTTCAGTCTCAAGAGAAAGATGAAAGTTGAGTGGTTGCAGTTCTTGTATTTGTTCCATATATTGTCTAGGATCCTTCATTGCTTTTCTTATCTTTTATGGATATGATGGTGGTGGTATCATGGATATGATGGTGGTGGTATCTCTTTAACCCGCTCAACAACTTTATTTTTTGAGTACTCAAACTTTCTCAAATTACCAACAACTTTTTCTGCATCTGGTTGGAGAGTCAACTCTGTATCCACTTCTATAGTTGACTTTTGTGCATTGCCCCCAAATATGACTGAATCAGGATTAAAACCACATATATCGGTAGAATGATACATATTTCCATAAACCACACACCAACCTGTGGTCTGCTACACAGGTCACAAATAAGTAGGTCCCCTCCAAATGCTTGGATCAAAGTTTGGACAAAAAGCCTCATAGTGGGGTCCTCCACAAAAATTACAAGAATCATCATCCCTAAAAAATGATCTATCCTAGACTCATCTCAATTAGTGTGATAAAAAACAAAAAATAAAACTAAAATCCTAAAACAAACTAAACTATGTACATCTCAATATAAAAAATAACTAAAAATAAGATAGTTGCATATTTACAAGTCCCCAGCAATAGCACCAAAAATATGATAGCTCTCATGCAAGTCTACCTGGTCTACCAAGTAATATACTGGCCTTCAAGAAAACCTATAATCAATCCCACAAGGACTTGTTCAAAACAACTACTCAATTGGGCGGGGATCTAATAATCCACTAGAGCATTAATTTATCATACTACATATGAACTAAATAAGGCTTCTAGGTATATCCCTATCCTAGATACTAATTTAAATTCTTTATTTTATAAAGGAATAAGAACCTTGTTCTATGTACCCCACGTTCTATCTTTTTATTCCCCCTCATGAGATAACAAAGTTGACAGTAAATATATTATAAGGGCCACATATTCTTTAAATAGTTATAAAAATGGTAAATAAACAATCATAATTATAAGCAATTCATCAAACCTAATTGAAAACAAAAGTAGTCATGATCCTGGCCTTAACCTCGTCAAGAGGGCATTTAGCAGCTAATCGACATAATCATGATCTAAAAACTTTAAATCATAATCACTACAATTAAAACCTAAGTTTGAAGAGTAAGAACCCTAAAATAAAAGTTCAGCATCCTCCTCTCGTCTAAGAATAACCCTAAAGTGATTTGAAAAATGTGACAAATCCTATTTATATTAGAAAGCAATTTGTTGTCGATGGGAACAGTGATGTGCCGCATAGTTTATCACATTGAAGGAGTGGCTCATAGCACCTAATTAATGTTGGTTCACTATTTAGGGTGCCTTATGAATATTTCAGTGGATGGAGCACACCCATTGGACAATCCAAAGGTCCTCCACATGCCTTGGACATTCCAGGTATCCAAATTATGTTAGGTTGTGTATTGTGCTTTCATTGATCTATTCCAAGAAATTTTGAGTTGTTTCCACTTGATTTTAAGCTTGTATATCCTTCATATATCATCATTATACATTTACCAAGCATCCTATAGCATTAAATACAATAATTTAGAACTCAAAACAACACAAAATCATAGACAGTGAACTATAAACTCGAGATAAGACTCATTCACTTTGATCTTTAACTTATTGTTCTAAACATTGGCTTGATCTAGTTGAAATTTTCATGTTATATACAAGTTTTTACATATATAAAACTATTAAACCATTTGAAACTCATTTAACATATTAGAATCCTTCGATATAGACTAGACAAGCACCTAGCTTAAGCTAGTAACACTAGTTTCCTTGATTGAACCCTAAGTAACCTATTTAAGTACAAACTCTTTTGGAATACACATTGAACATTGTAAACACACACTTGGAAACTTAGTTTCTTATTTATATCATAATCAATATATTAAGTACACAATCCATCCTCAAAACAAAGCTAAATAAGCTAAGATAACAATCCCAATGTGTTAAAACTAACTCTCCCAAAGTGTTAAAACTAACTCAGATCAGATGCCAGAGTATTGTAGAATATCAGTACGGGAGGAATATTCCTAACCCATTCTTATCTTAGTGAAAAGTATTGTCTTCATTCATCACTATATCTACTTATGACTTATATGTTAGCTCTATGATCAAATTTTATGATCATACACATAATAGAAAATTATGTACTCTTCCAATTTCTAGTACAAAGAATTCCAGTTCATTAAGCAGTACGAACCATATTCCAAGAATTTATGAACTTCAAACTCAGGTCATGCAGTTCATGACTCATGTACTTATGCTTTACAGTATGTTCAATTTTAGTTACTCATGCTACACTTTTAATGATCAGAAAAATTATAATTAGGTCATTTATATCCTCAATTTTGATCTTTGTAATGAATCTATGTCATGGATACACTATTGCTTGGGCCTTAGTTAAGTGTCCCAGTTATGCATAGTATTCTTTCATGCTTTAGGTCCTCATGTTCTAACCTTTTAGAGACCTTTCCTTAGGTAAAAAAAGTGATTATGAACAATTGTTTAGATTGGAGAGAGTAAATATTTCTTGTTGATGAAAGATTGTTGCATGCTTGTCTTTAGCTAAGGCTGTAAGTGCGAAGTAAGATTGAGGCCATGTATTTGATACATATCATGGTTAGTTAAAATCTTATGTGTGTTTTCTTGGCGTAGTGCATGAAAGTTGTAATTTATAGAGGTTTAGATAATATGAGAAATATTCCTTTATGGGTTTTTTCCAAGAAATTCATGTATGGTTATGATGATAGGCTTGAATGTTATGTTGGTTTATAAGTGGATGAATGCATTGCGTGTTAGTAAATTCCTAGTAAGAGGTTGAATGTTGTTGTTGAAGTGGTAATAAGAATTATTCTTTAAATGAGGAGTTGTGATAATTCGGGATGTGTTTAATTCATAATTCAGACTAATATTATAGTGCTATCTGTGCACTTTGTAAATTCTAGTAGGCTTGAACATAGTAAGAGAATTGAGTTCTGCTTAGACTTCAGTCAATATAGTTATAAGTACCCATGTAATAAATTTTAAGTATCCTCAAGTGAAGTAGTTTTAAAGTGGAATGTATAGTTGAGTATAAGCTTTAAGTCATGATTCAGTATATAAGTGCCATGTACATCATCTTAGTCTTTCCTTAGTATTTCAGCCAAGTTACTATGATTCGGGGGATGAACGCTCCCAAGGAGGATATGTTGTAATACCCCAAGTTTTCATGTCAACCTCTCATTTTTTCTACATGAACTTAGATCCAGACTAAAGTAATGGTTACTAATAAGTTGAGTCTCTCATTTCTATCTCAGCCTTATAACTGTTCTTATATCATTGCAGGAATTAATGAAAACAGCTCAGTTCATGCATCATGTTTAGGACTTAGATATGCAATCATGTTCCAAGGCATGAATGTTTAGTATATGATCTCAGTAGCCTTAGTACAGTACTATCAATCTAACCAGTCTTATTCGAGGATGAATGTTTCCAAAGAGGAGATATTATAATATCCCATACTATTCTTAGCTCGATTCAGCTTTTAGTTGCATGCTTAAGGGGCTTATATCTTGAAAATTTTTCCAAGTATTGGAGGTTTTACTCATTTTAAGGCCTCTTAACTTTGATGATTTTTTTAAATTGGTATTCCCAACCCTGAGATGTTGGTTTTTGAGTTAATTCATGTTAAGGGAGCTAAGAAGTACATCTCAAGGTAGTTTTGATTTTTCAAATAAGGTTTGGGACACATTTGGATCACAAATCCAGCAAGTCATCATAATAGGGCCATGTCGCGGTGATATTTTCTTTGGAAAGTATATCGAATTGTGGTGAAGGTGTTTTCATCCAGTTCTTGAATTATAATTAAATACATGTTTCATAATCTTTATCCTAGTGTGTTAAGTGCTTATGAGGTGAAGATTGTTCATAGGTATCACTTAGAACAATGTTGAGCTAAGAGCCTTTGATTCATCCAAAATTTGGTATTTAATTCTACAATGGTTAACTTAGAACGTGTATACCTATTTGGCCTAGATCCGATACTCGAGTAAAAAGTTATGATCATTTTTGTCAGCACCAGTAAGCCACTATGATAAGATCGCATCGCGGTGACCCTGTAAACCACATTTCAGTGGAAAATTTAATTGCCTGATTGTCAATTGTGTATTTTCCCCTCAATCCCATCGTCCATCACATGATTTAGGGTATATTTTAGGTCATAATTGGACTTTCTCTCCAATTATCCTCTCAAAGAAACCCTAATCCTCTCCAAAGAACATCAATTTCATTGCTTTCTCACAAAGGAAACTAAGAACTCAAGTTCCCAAAGTTCAAAAACCTTCAAGAAAGCTTCAAGAATGGTGTTTCCTTTCCAAGATGAACGGTTAAGGTATGTGGGAGTTCATCCATGGGTCCCCTTTCATCCATGGAGCCCAAAAATCTTTTCTTTAATTAAATATATGTACTTTCCCTTTTGTTTAGGAAGTATCATGTGTTCAAGATGAATTTAAATTATGATCTCCTTAGTAATTTGACTAATTTCATGTCCAAGGAAGTTTTCATGAAAAGTTAGATTGTCTAATGCTTTAAGTTTTGATTGCCATGATGTATCCAATTGAAATTCATGTATAGTATAAAATTATGAACTTTGCCATGTCTACAAGTGTTTCCAAGTAAATTAATATATTCATTATTTGAGTTGCAAGTTTCCATGTACTATTCCATTGATTCCATGTTAAATCCCCAACTTATGAATTTAGTCTTGCACTTATGTTTCTTTCACATGTACACCATATTTCCATATTCAAGTTCATGACTATTATGTGTTTGAAGAAATGTATAAATATTGGGTTTTGAGTAATAATCTCCTATTAAGATTTTTAACACTAGATACGTCATCATTGTTATTTCCATTCAGTGCTGGTGGGTTATGAACACCCAATACCTAGTTGTTTGCATAATTTCAGTATCTTCAAAATAGTTTTAGATAAACCATGAGCATTGTCATTCAGTTAGTTATTATAATTAGTTGTTTGTTTAGTTGAGTTTAGTTTAGCTTAGAATCAGTGCCTTTGAGTTGGGAGTATAATTTAGCACCGAGTAAACGTAGGGATGGCATCTCACCAGTCAATTAGGAAAGAGGCACTTGTCTCCCCCATTAGTTAGGCATGAGGTACTTGTCTTCCCCATCAGTTGGGCATGAGCTACTTGTCTCCCCCATCAGTGAGGCATGAGACGTTAGCACTAGTCCCTAAGTTCCAGACCTTCTGTGCCACCGTACAGTTTAAGGATTCCCCCATCAATTAGGCTTGAAACCCTAGTCATTCAGGAAACCATATTAGTGGATCCACTTAGGCAGTGTTAGTACCTATGGCACGGTACTGATACCCTTCCAATTAGGTATTTGGACCCAAACAATAGATTTAGGGCATTTCAGTTATAGCCCGGTCCCACATTCTCAGTACACTATTTAGTATAGTTTTAGTTCAAGTTTTCATGACCAAAGTAAACAAATTCTCAGCTATTCTGTTATAAGATTTTAGTATTTTAGTTTATAGAATATTTTAGAAATATGTATATGCTTCGTCTTGCATTCTCAGATATTAAAGTTTTTATGCATTCATGCTCAGTTATCTCATGTTTTTCAATTAGTACTTATTTCATATAAATAGTACCCCATAGTTTATGTCCAGTTATTTAGACTAAATAAAGTTCAGTCTTACATGATCAGTATTCAGTCATCAACTATTTAGTGTTTCTATATCAGTAATCTATATTAATGTATTAGCTACTCAGTTTATGAGCACTAGTTATCTCTTTTATTATATTTCAATCATTTCATCACCTAGGAATCAGTTATTCAGTTAATTAGATCAGCTTAGTACATGTATGTTTGGTTTTGTATGTTCATGTATTCATGTTTTGCCGTATCCCAAATTCAGCTCTACTTATGCTACAACAAGTACAGTTTTAAGAAACTAAGTGTAGCGATTCACTAGCTTATCAGATTATGTTAGTACTCATATTTTAAGATATTTCAGCTATTAGTCTATTTCAGTCTCTTGGTGAGCCTACTTATACTTAGCAAGATTTCATATAAAATCAATTTTACTTATTGCATTCACCCCTGCTTACTTAGTACATTCCAAAAGTACTGATCCATATATATGTCTATGTGGCTAGGTTAGTTCATAGTGTAGGTACCAATTAAAGTCCACACATCATGACCAGACAGTTGTAGTTTCCAAACAGCACGTGATGAGTTCTCCCATTTTAGGGACTTCAGTCAGATGTTGTTCTTATACTTTACTTTATTACTCATATTTATTAATTAGTGGTAGATGGAGGCATGTCCTAGCTATCTATAGTCAATATAGTAAAGGCTTCATATATGTTAGTCAGAGTCAGTCATGTAATTTCCATTCTCTCCTTAGTTTTATCATATTGTAAATTGTATCAATATTATAACTCTTCCCAAATTTTGTCAGGATTACATTTACCCACAGTAGAACTAGTTATTTAATATATTATAAATCAATTGCTTAACAGCGTGCAAGTTCATGGGTTAGATTGGGATCACTTGTGGTTCAAAGCACCTTGTTACGACTAAGGAGTATTCTCGGATCATGACAACTGAATAGGGAAAGTGTATCAAAATTGAGCAATAAGATGAATAAGGGAAAAAAGAGGTGCAAAATGCCCTTAGTTGCCGTGACCATATACCCTGTCCCACCATGATCATAGAATCCTCTTGTTCATGATCACAGACCCTTGACCACAATCATAATAAAGGTAGTTTAAAATGACCATCGGTCTCCCATTTCCCTCATAGTCACTTCTCAACTATTATCTCAAATTGCATCGTCTCTTGGGAACTTTTTGCCATCCAAATAAAATTTTCCATCTCCCTTGTATCACCACTTTGGTAACTAATTTGAAATCATGCTTTAGTTGTTGTGAGTAGTCCATGGAATGTACGAAATGGGAAAGGCCTAAAACTATGCTTTTAATTTTTAAATCTTTGTTAAATCAAACTTGTGTGGTGGTTATCTATTTGAAATGGTGTGCACACATATGGGAAGTATTGAGTACCCAAATTGTGTTTAAAATTAAGTAAAATATAGGGTGCAATACAAGTGCTCGATCAAATGCCCAAATGAACAATAACAACTGGTTATCGCATTCTAAGGGCACGACCGAGTACTTAGAAACCTTGTTCAATGTTTTTAATGAGTAATTAATGTTTTGAAATATAATTTGGCCTTGAAATTGGATATTTAACTTATAGAAAATCAGACATGAACATACCTCAGATACAGTGATCACAGTCATTGGATCGCGATCGCAGCTTAATGGCCTGCGATCGCCATATCAGAGGTTTAATTTCAGCCTCCGTAAAAAATCCTACACTTCAAATTCTTGTCCAACTACCACCAAGGACCCATCCCAAGAGCTTTATTAACAACATAACATAGTTTGTTCATGAAAAGGTCGATAATAAATATTATTATATTGTTCTCATGTTTTTCAGGTTTATATCATGGAAAATTATGATCAAATGTGGTTCAGGACTCTTGAGTTTCATAACCAATATTGTGATGAGATTCCAAAGACAAAGTTGTTTCTGAAGAGAGGAATCTTGTTTGAAAAAGTCCTAAAAAAGCATCCGATATATCATGATAGACTAGTGGCCACTGGATAGTGGTGCTTCTCCCTAGATCCTTGTAAGGTGAATGAGGTGTGGGTATGGGAATTCTATGCTAACCTTAGCATAGTAGCTTTCTCAGACCGAATCATAAGGATTCGAGGCAATGAGGTAAACTTTAGGGCAGAGAAAATTAATGAACTATATGGGCTCTCAAATGTAGACATGGCTGACTTTTAGGAAAATGGGTGCGAGCCGGATAGCTACATGATGGAAAGGTTGTGCCCAGGCAAGGAAGTCCATGGGAGGCTACTAAGAGGAACATAACTATGAAAGACTTCACTGCTGAGGTTCAGGTTTCGTTAAGTATCATTTGTAGAAGGGTCTCCAATTGCACCCACATGACAACAATTTAAGCACCCACATGACAATAGTTTAAGATTTGTGGACCAGGATGGTAGCCTGCATTTTAGATGACATTTCTTCAAATATTGGTCATCTTGTCATCTCAGATATGAAGTTCTATAGGAAATATAGTGGTACACATCTCTTATTCCCATCTTTGATTACTGAGATATGTAGGAGAGTCAGGGCGTTCGACTACCCCGGAGACACTTGGGTTTTTCTTGGCACCCCTATTTACCCTCTAAAAATTTAGGGTGAGGGAGCACCAAGTAAGATCAAAATGAAAAAGATCAACTTAGGAAATTCAATATTTGAGTATTCAGAGTCTTGCACGCCATCTACAACCAATCTCTTTGATGATATTCCTAATGAAATGAGGACAATTAAGGAGCTAGTGTCTAAGTTTCCTCAGGGACCAGGAGATCCCTCCACCACCCACCATTCATATGTGGCCCGGTCAAATTATAAAAAGTATTTAGAGAAATAAAAGACACAGGGAGATAGAATTTCTAGGCTTGAGAGAGCCTACTCATCTTTGGTAGAGTCTCACAGAGAGCTTTGGGCTTCACATAAGAGGAAGGTGAATATGGATACAAAGTGGGATAAATTTTTTATTAAGATGTGGAAGGGGGTAAAAGGCCTGTGGAAGGTCCTAATGCCCTGAGATAGACTAAATTCTTCTAAAGTTGGGAGCAATGATGAGGCTCCTACTAAGTGTTCTAGTTCTGATGCTGTTGGAGATGATGCAAAGTTTGCGGGAGATAGTAGCTCTTGATTCAATTTTAGGGAGCACCCTTATCTATCTTTGTTTATTTATTTTTGTAGTGAGGACACTTCTAGATTTTATTTGGGGGTCCCTATATTTGAATTCAATTATTTGGGCATGTACTATTATTTTGATGCTTTGATGATATTTTAATGACAGTTTGGATGATTGTAATTTTTTTTCTTGGGTTGTAATATTTGGTCACTCTGATGGTGCCCACATTTTCATGGATTAGTCATTTTTGTGTTTAGATTTTTACTTTATCTTTATTTTGCTTATGGTGATATTGAACGATCCTTTCCCTTTGATAGATTGATTGATGACATTCTTAAGGGAAAGTCATCCTGATAGGATTTTGAGTCACGAAGGCAAGGGAAGTCTGAGTACCCGTAGCATTTTTGATTTGGGATTGCACTTATTCCT
The DNA here is from genome assembly GCF_002878395.1 of Capsicum annuum. Classification (NCBI taxonomy): domain Eukaryota; kingdom Viridiplantae; phylum Streptophyta; class Magnoliopsida; order Solanales; family Solanaceae; genus Capsicum; species Capsicum annuum. The sequence goes on from NC_061122.1 coordinate 54,791,775, forward strand.
ATGGTGAAGTTTGAGTAACCATATGGTTTGCCCGTATGAAAGCTGTAATATGAGTCTTATCTTTATTTGATGCCATAAATATCAAATTATGCATGATGCCAATGCAAAAAAACACCTCTGCCCGTCCACAAATTTTTCAAAAATCAAGGGCTCGGACATGAGTGACCTTGTAATAATACTTTACCTCTTTTTGTAACTCCAAAACTTTGGCTTGTAGAAATTGGTAGATACCTTATTTTGTCTCTAGTGGGAAGGGTAATTGAGCCCCATTGTGGAATTTGCATATCGTGTGTGGTGAGCGTGTTAATTAAATCGCATGCCTACTTATAATATCTAGAACTTACCCCGTTAGTCTCTCAAGGCTAATTTTGATTGTGCTTGTGTAACGCCCCAAAAAACATGTCCCGGAGCGTCACATGGTGCTTGAGGCTATGAGTAGCCCCAAGCTAACCCTTTGAGCCATTTTTATTTAGTTCAACACAAATCAACGGGGTTTGCATAAATAACCCTCACATATCAACACAGTAATCATCATCCAAGAATAAAAGAATTTCAGAAAGATAAAACAAAATATGACTTATTAGTCAACTCCCAACATCTATACTAGTCTGACAAGCCTCTAAGAAAATCAATAAAACCAGTGAGCCATTGAGACATGACCCAACTGACTCATACTCAGTTATCAAATGTAAACAATTCTGTGAAACCAACATCAGACATCATGTCCTCGGAACATGTGGACTCACCACAATAGAGGATGTAGAACAGCGTGCCCAAAGAATCACTGTCGAACCTGGAACTGAGCACCTAAACCTATATTCCTAGAAAATGCAGCCCACATCCAAAGATGTAGGTCAGTACCATGGAAAGGCACAGAGTATATGGGGGTGTATACAGTTGCATAAACATCATCACCATAAATATTTATAAGAAATATGCAGGATGTATGAAAGAATCACATAGGCCGAAGAAAATCATCAGAATCATGAGAGGATGAAATAAGTATAATAACACATGTGAGTCATCATATAATTTGTCAATCACTTTTAGTTAATCAGGAATATCAATTCTCATAATGTAAATATCAGTTAAATCTTTCGAAAGAATAACTTTCACAATTCCACTTTCAAATCACTTCACCATTCACCATTGACACAAGGAAACACACACACACTGGGAGATCCTATAACCGACATAAACCATGTAAGCTACATGAATTCCAACGTACAACTCACGTTGGGGAGAGACATCCTATCCTTGCCATCGGAGTAGGACTATCGATATCAAATCCACACAAACTAGTGATCACTATAAAAATCAGCCTCAGGCTCACTCCTACGGGGGCACGTAGTTCAAGGGAAGAAAGGTCGCTTTATACCTCCCACTCGGTGCTAATGATTTCTCCCAGACTTAGCTTAGATTATTTCGAAGACAATCCACAAAAAAATAATTTCAGTAATATATAAATATACATCGGGAGCCATCATGCTTCCCATCTATCAAAATCAACCACGTTGTGGATTTCTTTCACACTTGAGTTCAAAATAACTCCATTAAGACCAAAAGGTCAAATAATTCAAAATATCTCAAATATTCAACATCAACATGCTTATAACACACACTTTCTAAAAAAAACACAATTTCCAATGGGGATTCACGACCCAAATATCAAAATCATGATAAATATCGTTCAAGATTCATGCTTTATATCTCCACACATGTAAATTCATCTTTCAAAATCATAAACATCAAGATTTCATAATAATCATCATAATATATGGGTTCATGCTTCAAATTCGTAAAAATCAAATAAAAATCATGCCTTTGTAAAGAAAATTACTTTTACGCACAAGAACGAAGAGAGTTCTCATTGAAAAATCCCACATACCTTGAATGATGAACTTTAGACCGATACTCGTTTTTGAGATGTTAATCGTGCCTATGAATGATGGTTCTTGGAGTTCTTGAGCTAGGAACTTGGAATCTTGAATAAATTTGCAGAATTAATGGTGAACTTTGGAGGTTCTTGAAGTTGGATGTTGGAGCTTAGGATTTTTTTTTTGAGGGAATTTGATAAAATATAACATATAATGCTGCTAATAGGCTTTAATATAGGGTTTGAATGGATTTTGGGTGAGGAGGAATGACCAAAACGCCCCTAAAAATAGAATAATTCTCGAATCTGTCCTTTGGTGGACTGTTTTGATAGTCTGAAGTAGATCAACGATAACGTTTTACTCCGATATCCAAATTGGATGAAACCAATTTCATTAGAAAGAGGATTCTCATATATTTACATTGATATAGTATCTCACCCAGATCATTGTGTACGAGGAGCTATGATCATTTGAAATTGACCCAAAAATTCTCTTTTGATAGGCTGAAGTAGATCAACCATAACTTTTTGGTCCGATAGACAAACTGGATTAAACTAATTTCATTGGAAAGAGGACTTGTAGAGCTTTCCATTGATATATAGTAGATCACCAGATCATTATGTACAAGGATTTATGATCGTTTAAAGTTGGAGCAAAAATACGCCAGGCCTCAGTACTTTTTCCTGCACGTTTTACTGTTCACTACTATTCACGGTTCGATCAAAATGTTCATAACTCGTCGCTCGGGTGTCCATTTTGGATGATATAGATATCGTTGTAAATATTATTCAATACTCAATGCAATGGTGGGTCATAATCTAATACATTCCGTACAAAAAATTTATAATTCATTCTAGAAGATAGAACCCAACATGTTTACGCATAAAATTCCAACGAAACATTTCCCGGGGTATTACATTTTCCCCCCTTGGAAACATTCATCCTTGAATAACGCTAGACGTGCCAATATTAGATAGGGAATAGAGCATACAGCTGAAACCATTTGTTAGACTCATCACCACATCGTTTCTCACTCCGAATGTAACATAGAATGCATGATTTTTAGAGGCGTGATCATGCCAACTTCCCTTAAATTCAAGTGCACAAGCTCTCAACATATCCTCTAAGGTATGGATGGTCCGCTCATCCTAACCATCAGTCTGTGGATGAAAATTAGAACACAAAAGCACTTGGGTACTAAGACCCTTCTGAAAAGCTTTCCAAAATTGCAATGAGAACTGAGTACCCCTATCCGAAATGATAGACAAGGGAACTCCATGCAGTCTGACTAGCTCTCGGATATACAATCTAGCGTAATCCTCAGCAGTATATGAAGTATGAATAGGAAAGAAATAAGTAGACTTAGTCAACATATCAACCACAACCCAAATGGAATCATGATGGCGTCGGGAAAGAGGTAAACCAATCACGAAGTCCATATTTATCTCTTTCCACTTCCAAGTAGGAATACTAAACTCTTGCATCATACTACCAGGTCTTTGGTGTTCAACCTTAGCCTGTTGGCATTTACACACTTAGCTACAAACGCTGCTATATCTTTCTTCAAGCCACTCCACCAATAGATTTACTGCAAGTCTCGGTACATCTTGGTGGCACCAGGATGAATAGAATATCACGCCCCGCACGCTTCAGCCATAATCCTCTGTCTCAGATCATCAATATTTGGGACACACAAGGTACTCTGCAATCTCAACACACCATCTCCCTCTTGGGAGGAAACCTCTACTTTTTGGTCCTTGACTGACTCCTTCAGTCTGACCAAACTAGCATCTATATATTGCTTTTCCTTCACTTCTGAAACCAAGGAGGATTCGGAACTACTCTGAGCCCCTATACTACCTTCAGGAGAGTCAAAAAACCTAACCCCCAATCTAGCCAAACGATGTACATCACGAGCCAACTCTTTCTCACCTTCTACCACATGCGAAACACTTCCCATAGACACTCTACTTAGGGCATCCACCACAACATTGGCCTTGCCTGGATGGTACAACACACTCATATCATAGTCCTTTAACAATTCTAACCATTGTCTCTGCCTAAGATTTATTTGTCTCTGGGTAAACACATACTGGAGACTCTTATGATCAGTGAAAACATCAACATGGACACCATACAAATAGTGTATCTAGATTTTCAAAGCAAACACAACAGCAGCCAACTCAAGGTCATGGGTAGGGTAATTTTTCTCATGGGGTTTCAACTATTTAGAAGCATAAGCTATCACCTTACCCTTCTACATCAATACGCAATCCAACCCAACTTTTGAAGCATCAAAGTACACCACAAAACTATCCACACGACCAGGCAAAGTCAAAAAAGGGGTTGAAGTGAGTCGAGTTTTCAACTCCTGAAAACTCTTCACATAAGATTCGGACCACAAGAACTTCACTTTCTTTTGGGTCAACCGAGTCATAGGAGATGCTATAGAGGAGAAACCCTCAACAAAATAGTGGTAATATCCAGCTAAACCCATTTAACTTTGGATATCAGTAGGAGAAGTAGGTCTAGGTCAATTTCAAACATCTTTGGTCTTTCGAGGATCAACTCTAATACCCTCGAAAGAAATTATATGACCCAAAAAAGCAACTGACCTTAGCCAAAACTCACACTTACTGAACTTGGCAAACAACTTGTGATCTCTAAGGGTTTGCAAGACAGTTTGGAGATGATCAGAATGTTCATCCTCACTACGGGAGTACACCAGTATATCATCTATGAACACTATGACAAACATATCCAGATATGTTCTGAACACTCAATTCATGAGGTCCATGAAAGCTGTTGGGGCATTAGTTAACCCGAAAGACATAACAAGAAACTCAAAATGTCCATAACGAGTTCGGAAAGCAGTTTTAGAGATGCCACACTCCCTAAATTTGAGTTGATGATAGCTGGAATGAAGGTCTATCTTTAAGAAATAATTTGCACCTTGGAATTGGTCAAACAAATCATCTATTCTCGGAAGGAGGTACTTATTTCTTACGGTGACTTTATTCAGTTGGCGGTAATCAATGCACATACGTAAAGATCCATCTTTCTTTCTCACAAACAATACAAGAGCACCCCAAAGGGAAACATTGGGCCTTATGAAAACCCTTATCTAGTAGATCTTTGAGTTGCTCTTTCAACTCCTTAAGTTTTGCAGGGGCCATACGATAAGGAGGAATAGAAATAGGCTGAGTATCGGGAAGAAGATCAATCCCAGCTCTATCTCTATATCAGGAGGTATTCCTAGGAGATCATCCAGAAAGACATAAAAAAACTCATTGATGATGTTAATAGACTGGAGAGTTAGAGTCTCAAACTTAGTGTCTTTGACTTTAACCAAAAGGTAAATACACCCTTGGAAATAAGTTTTCTAGCTTTGAGGTAAGAGATAAAATGACTCTTGGGTGACACAGAATTCCCAGACCACTTAAACACGGATGCACCCGAAAACTTAAACTTGACTATTTAGGTCCGACAATCAATAGAGACATAAGAAGAATACAGCTAGTCCATCCCAGAATTATATCAAAATCTACCTTGTCTAACTTAATTAGATCAGCCAACAAGAGTCTATGAAGAACTGTAATAGGACACTTTTTATACACTTTCTGGGCAACAATTGAATTACCCATAAGGGTAGAAACTAGGATAGGCTCAGGAATTATCTCAGGACTCATTTCAAAATTCATAGCAATCAAAGGTGTAACATATGAGAAACCGGATCCAGGATCCAACAAAGCATACACATCAAACTGAAATATACAAAGCATACCAGTAACAACATCGGGAGAGTCCTCCTAATCCTGGTGGAACGGTAAAGCATAGAATATATTCTAACGCTGCCTACAAGCATTGCTTAAAGAGGTACCCTGAGCGGGGCTGGGCAACTTGCTGGAACTAGAGCACTAACAGTCTGAGTCTGGGTCTGAGGGCGATAGTCCCGATGCCCTTGTCTATCCTGTGGACAATCTCAAACTCTGTGACCCATGTTACCACACCAGAAAAAACCCCTCTTCTCACCCCAACACTCACCCGAATGAGCCCTACCACACTTAGGACACAGGGGACGATATGGCTTACTGCCAGTACTGTACTAGGACCTAGATACATATGACCTGCTACCTTACTTCTGCCTACCTCTAGGCATGGAAGAACTAGCAGATAACGGTGTTGTCATAGATGAATGATCCTGATACTGAGGGCAAATCCCTCCCTATGATCCAGTATGGCCCTATCCGTGCTGCTCTGACCTAGCTCTCTTATTCCCTCTCATTCTATCTCTCTCCTTAATCTTGTCTGCCTCAATCTATTAGGCATGATTCATTAGCTTAGAAAGATTCATCTTACTATTTAGCATAGCAGAACTCTTCCACCTTTGCCTCCCTCATCTCCAAAGGGAAAAACTTATCCAGGAATACATCTTGGAACTCTTGCCAAGTTGAAGGGACAACTCCATCACCTCTACCATTCCTCCAAGCAACAACCCAGTCATAAGAAAGGTATTTTCACCTATATGTAGCTAACTCCATACTATGTTCCTCAGATATATGCATCACCTGAGTAATCTTCTGCACCTCTATTAAAAATAATTGTGGATCCTCATCAGACTTGGACCCATAGAATTTTGGTGGATTCATCCGCATGAAATCACGGATCCTAGCAGCAGTTGAATCACCTCCCTACTAATTTGGAGCCGGGGCCGGGTTAGCCTAAACATTTGCAGTAACCGCTTGGGCTAGCGTCTGAAAGGCTGCCCAAAATTCAACATGAGATATGTTTTCATTCCATGGGTCAGTGGGTTGAGGTTGCTGACCATCATTATTTCTTGTCGCTCAACGTGGAGGCATATTTCTAAAAGAGGAGAGCACGAATTAATAGCAGAGAGAGAATTTTAAGAATGATAGACTTCTGAAAGAAAGAATAACATTTTTTCCTAAAATGTCTTGTATCCTCTTGCTCATAGATGTGGCACGCTACACACCGAAGATCAAGACTTTACTTAACACATCTTGTCAGACTCCCTAGGACACCTTAAAACCTATGTAGCACCCCAAATTAGGAAGGAGTCCCACATCGGCAAAACATAAAAGGGATGTTGGGTATATAAGTGAGAAAGCCTTACTCCCTAGTGATGCATTTTAAAGCCGTGCGGGCCTGGGCCCAGAGCAGACAATATCACTTTTGGGTTGGGGAGTGGCAGGGGTATCTTGGGCCTGTGTGATTCGGAATGCCCGTCGCGGCCATGGCCTCCGACTGGGTCATGATAACTTGGCTGGTAAAATGATCCTAGTCCATCTTTGTGAACATAGGATCCTACTTTAGCCTAAATAGCCTACCTATGCTAAGGATAGTACCCTTAGTCACCTAATTTGAGTTTTCAAGCCTTTCTTTGGCAACCTCATTACAAGACTTGATCAATTAAAAGTTTTTTCCTCTCTTGAACCCTACACTCGTTGAGCATAAAAAATAAAATGAAAAGTGAGGCTAAAATCCTAAGTTGGGGGTGGCAAGTTTGGAAGGGATGACCTTGTGCTAAGGTAGTGTAAGAGGATGCCTATGAGCCCTACAATGAAAATTATAAAAGAGAGTTATGATTAAAAAATTAAGGCATGGATTGCAAAAGATACAAGAGAATGAAAGATGCCTTTAAAAAGTTAAGAAAATCATGGTATCTAAAATAGGCATGTGTAAAGTGAGAAATCAAAAGAAGTGGTATGGTCAAAAAGTTAAAACGATGAAATAGTGTATGTAGATATTCAAGGAGGATGTATCCACTTTGTCATAAATGATATCGTAACCTTCCCCGAACCTACATTACAAGCTCAAAAAGCCCTTTGAGATCTCCTATCAAGTGTACTCATTGTAGTGGTGAGTGAAAATAAGGGCAAGCCTATGGTATGCTACTTGTTAGTATGAAGAGTATTTATGAGAGAGAGAGTTTTGCACTTAAGTCCCTTGTTGCATATTTGATAATTTGGTTTGTGTGGGATTTTTCTTTTTGTGAGAAGGCATGTGAACAACTTAAGGTGGCTAACATTGTCATCTTTCGAACAATGAGGCAAAAGGAGTATTGTGGAGTTAAGTTTAATAGAGAGTCACTTTTAGAGTTTTAGTGATTGTTGCATTGTTAATCTTTAAATTCCTTTGAATCTTTGAGTTTGTATTTCATGATAAGGGGTATCGTGAGAATATATTTTCCATGTTTGAAGAGCCACTTGTGGTAGCAATCAAGTTTGAGGTCATTGTGATCAATGGGTTGTATAAATTGACTTAAATTTGCATTGTCTCATTGAATTAGAAGTAGTGTTGCTTGAATACAACAAAAGGTTTAAGTTAGGGTGTTGATGATTTGTTTATTTACCACTTATTTACGTCCTAAATTTGGCACACTACTATAATTTGAAGGTATGAATGAGACAAGTTTGTAACTTGACAGCACTATATTCCATATTTTCCAGGTATATAGGTGATGAGATAGAAAGGTGTGGATTTGAACAAAAATGGAACCAAAAGTAGAAGAAAAGTGGACAGCTGAGAGACTCTATACAAAAAGGCTCAGTTGTGGGGATCGCGGTCTGAGGGCCGTGATAGCAGCCAGTAAAGTTGGTCATCCTCCATCACCACTTTGATCTGACCGCGATTGTAGACAAGCTTGTGCAATCACGATAGTGCGGGAATGTACCTAGGGACAATTTTGTAATTTGATACAGCCAACCCCAAATCCCTTAAAAATCTAAACCCCTATCTCATTTTGGCATTCTAGACTTTTAGGAACAATTGAATTTAAAGTTTACAAACCCTAATTTAGGAAACAAGTGTATTTAAATTTTGTACTTTGTATTTGGTGAAATTGAAGGATGGATGTCTTGAACCTTATGCTATATTTCTTTCTCTTTTCTTCATGAGTAGTTAAACTTCTTTGGCTTAGGATTATTTGAACTAGGGGCAATTGTGTGTGGGTTGTGATGTCTTTGTGATAAATTCTAGTTTGTTGATTATGGGTTTTACTATTGCTTGTTCTAATTGGTTGGGGTTTGTAGGTGAAGACCACAAACACCAAAAATGGGTTCATAGGTGAAACCCTAAATTCTTGAAAGCTCACATCATCCTTGAAAGAGGGATGTGGGTGAACTTTTGGAGCCCATATCATCCTTGAAAAAAGGATATGGGTCAGATAGCAATAAAAGACAGTAATGGATATAGTTTTCTATATTTTTTCCATTTTAGAAATAATGGTGAATAGAGACTTAGCTATGTCTAGGGCATCTTCCTAGAAATACGGATGCCCAATTGAGGACCTAGGTGGTTTTAATTAACAAACTCGTTAGGTACTCAAAAGGGTTAATGTGTAATATTCTTAAGGCTTTGTTGACAAGCTATCCTCAAGGACCTTCAATATAGTCGACCATATCGTTAATAATTAGAATTTGCACTAAATCATCATGTTCCCATGCAAAACATTCCCTTAGGTAGACATAATCCCAAGATTCTTCTCATATTGAATTTTCAATCTCACGTGTTGCCTTAGTTTGTTTACTTGATTAAACATTGATAAAACTGCATTCCAAACCAACCAAACCCCCCTCCCCCAAAGTAAAATCTTGTATTTTGCTTTGTTAACAGTATGGGTATATTTCAAGTAACTATTACCACCCATAGGACTAGAAAGCTAATTTTGCTCCTCATGGATTCGACCTCAACATAAGTTCTACTTACAATGACCATCCTCTAACAAATACAATGGTATAGGTGAGTGTTATCATTAGCCTTCCTCAAATGATAATGAATGGTAATGTCACTATTCTTAAGCATCTCTAACTCTCGGTGCTAACTCAAAATTTAGATCCTTCAGATCAAAAATATATTGATGTTGGTGATAATAGGTAAACTCCTTACAAAAGACTCCATATAGATAATGTCACTACAAATTCAACATGAATACTACTCTTTCAAACTCTAAGTCATGAGTAGGATAATTCTTTGCTTGGCTCTTCAATTACCTTAAATTATAAGTTATCACCTTCCCTTTTTGCATCAACACACCACTAAGCCAACTCTAGAAGTATTATAGTAAACTTTAAAGCCCTTACCTTCCCCGGGAACAACACCGGAGCACCCTAAGGTAAAAATACTAGGCCTATTAAACCTCATACATAAAAACTCCTTAAGTTGGTCCTTTAATTCCTTCGCTCCACCAAAGACATCCTATAGGAAGGAATTGAGATAGGCCTAAAGTTTGGCTTTATGGAAATACCAAAGTAATTATAATGGTTAGGAGAAACACATAGAAATCACATCCTCAAGCTCCCTACTTATTATCACTAACTATAAAAAGGGTGTATTTGCATTAGTATATCAAAATATGCTAAATAAGAAGGAAGACCCTTTATTACTTGCCACAGAGCCTAGAGGAAAGAAATTTCCCTCATTAGACACAAATATTGGTACCCATCTACTCCAGCTTTAGGATATCCAATCTAACAAAAATAACTATATTGGCAATTTAATCAAAGATTATATGGTAAGGATAAATCCAATCCATACCGAGAATCGCATTAAAATTAATAATGTCAAGAATAATAAAATCTACACATGCATCATATCCTAACAAGATCACAACATAGGATCGGTATACCCTATCCATCACTATAAATTACCTACTAGGGTAGAAATATATACAAGCACAGTAATAGAATCACTATATTTTAAGACTCAATGCAAAGTAAGAAAACACATACCAAAATATAGAACAAGGATCAAAAGACATAGAAGTAGGTCAAGACAAACTAAGTAAATACGTGTAATAACTGCATTAGAAGACTTTGCCTCAAGTCTATCCAAGAAAGTATAACATTGAGTCTTTCTACCTCTTTCCTATACTAGTTCTTCGACCATTAGGTGGGCAAATATACCTCTCTGAGATCTACCCTACCCCTAGTTAGGGGAGCTACTAGCTTGGTTGGTGCCTAGTAACCCTGCTATTGACCTCCACCACTACACCTAGGATAATCTCTCTCTAGATTACCTAGACTACTATACTCAAAGAAAGTTTAAGGATCCATTAATTACTAAGAAGATCCAAAATAACCAAAATGGTGACCATGGCCTGAAAACCCCTAATGCAAATCCTAAGAAGCTTTCTATAAATCATAATACCATGTTTAGATTTTCTACCTATGGATGTCTGCATAGTAGCATTAAATTTCCTACCATATTAAGGATGAAAATTTTATTTTGAAAGAACTTCTACCTCTCTATGAGATACCATAAAATGGGTTAGAAGTATCAAACTTATTGTCTCTTATATCCCCATACTCCGGACAATGTATAAGCTCGAATTCCTTTGTTTCTTCAACCGCCTTTTATAATATAGACCTAGATTAGGGTGCAGAGAACACCGCCTTCCTAATCTTGGGGTTTAGAACCCTCACAAACTTTTACATCATATTGGTATCATCAAGTAAAGAACTATGACATTATAGGATAGTGCATAAAATCAAGTATCATACTTGGTAATTGAAATACTGTTCAATTATAAATGCTCAAACTAGTGGTTGCTTTCATACCTCAAGATACAAGGAATGAATCTATGTAGAAATGTATGTATAAGCATAGCCCAAGCCATCATAGGATAATATGCTTACATAGAGTAAATATAAAAGGTCAACCACTTTTAGGTAGGGTCACGTATTTGTAATATTATGTAGTCAGCCTGTGGGACTCAGCTAATCCATACTCTAGATCCTCTTATGGTAGCTAACAAAAAAATCATATTCATTTTTACTATACCCCTTCCCCCAAACAAGGATGGTCCCACCTTCTTAAACTTCTTAAAGATTTGTTGCTCATCATCTAACATAGCAACTCTAGCAATACTTGTAGCTCCTACTCCCAACAATGGAATACTATCATAACAAAGAATCATCTAAAAAATAAACCCAGGTAGATGGAAAAAATTTGATAATCTAGGGTTATGCCCTCACTTTAATCTAAAAACCATGAGAAATAGTTGTCAATCCACAACTAAAACGCCTTAAACTTTAGCCCTTGTAAATTTTCTCGAGTCGTGATATTTCTGATCATCATACAACCTATACCATAAGTCATATGGTGTGGTTATGGGTCTAGGGACCCTAGTCGTATGGTGGTCAATGTATGGTCTGCCAAATTGTGTCCTAGATAGGAGAGGCACCATACGAGTTGTATGTTGATGTCACAAGAGGGTAAGGCTAATTTATGTTATCGAGTGTCTAGCCTTTGGTGTTTTATATAAATACGACTGGACTATACTAGTTGTATGATGCAGTGACATATTTGGAAAGGGATTCATATGTTGGACAGAATATGATATTGAATTTTCTATTTCGATTATGGTTTGAGGGTATCACTCATATGGTGTGGTGATGATTTGGAGGGTCAACTCGTACCCACCTGTGAGTTTTCTACAGCTTTTAAGCTAAGGATAGTTTAGATATTTCCCACCCCAAGACCTTGAGACCCCATGTCTTATAACACTTATTGGGCTTTCATTATATATATTAAAAGATCAAATACTCTCTAAACTCTGTCTAAATCTTATCGGGGAAGATTGGGCTAAGGTTTCTTCAAGGTGGTCATCTAGACGCTTAAATATCAAATTCTCTCCATGAACATTCGTAACTCGGGTGTGTGACTCTTTCTTCATTGTTAGTTCACTAAAATCATGTATTTTAAATCTGGTTCATGAATCATTAATGGTAGTTTTAAGAACTATGGTTGAGGGTTTGAATGCATAAGGTTGAGTATTATTTTCTCATATCTTAAATTATGATTATAAATGCTTTGATAATGATTTTGCGCATGTGGCTTTTTTGGAATTGTAATTTGAACTAAGGGGCCATGGTTAACCCTAACTTCATTGTTTTTAGCTTTAATAATGGTTTGATTATGGTATTCCCATAACCTATTTGTGAAAATGTCAATGAGAAGAATCTTATCACATATGAATTATGTTTTGAATTAAGGCATTGGCCTATGAATATTGATAAATTGTAAATGGTTTTATGATGGTTTTATTGGTTATAAATTGATTTGAATCAGGACATTAGTGGCTAAATTGGTTAAATGGGTTTGAGTCACTAAATCTTGAATTGAATTGATATATTTGTTTAGAGAATGGGTTTAAGTCACAAAGTTGATTAATAATGGTTGTGGCATATTGTACGCTTGTAAGTGGGATTGGTATGAAGATGGCAATGAGATTTCTTTTGTGAGTAATTGTATTGATGGTTATGTTTTTGTGGAATGAATATTTTAATTAGTCATTAATGTGGATGTGTAGCCAAGACATAAAAGTGGAGTCCAAAGGACTAACACTGGAAACCGTGCTAGCTGGTATAGGTGTCTATAAGACCGGTAGGTTCGAGTCCCCTAAGTAAATACATGAATGAGAGGTTTGAGTCCCCTATATTATATACATTGGTGTTTAAGTCACCTTTATTATGCTGGGAGGTTCGAGTCCCCCATAAAAGCATATACAAATATGAATATTCTTTAGTTTGTACGGTTACATGCATTGGGGCCCTTTGAGCTAGGGGAGAGCTGGGCCTATATATCCCATGGGTGCCTTGCTATATGATGGTTATGCTACACAGTCCAAGTAATGGTTTTCAAAGTGCATACTAAACCCTATTCCCCATCCTGGCACAATATATATATATATATGTGATTGTATATGATGATTTGAATTGGTTTTGAATGATGGAATTATTTTATTCTTTATCTTTGAGCAATATTCTAGTGTGCCAATCGCTAACCATCTTCGAACATTGTATCCCTACGCGATGCAGGTCCCATAACTTCTTTTACTTTTCCAGTGTAGTAAATAGGTGTTTGAGTAGTTTGTGGGTTTACAGTGAAGTGGTGAGCTTTCATACTTCAAAAGGCTTCATTTTATGGTATTTATATTCTATGTTTCATACTTGGTTTAGACTTTTTAAGCTACTCTCGTGTGTATGTCCCTACATTTTATTGACTTCATATTTATAGAGGCTTTGTGAGATTACTATAGACTTGGGTGTGTTATTTTGGATTATTGGTTTGGTAATGGATGATTGTTCAGTTACAAGTTATTGGTTTAGATATTCCATGAATTAATGTTGGTTTCAGTTTACTTTAACTTATTTTATGCTCGAAATACATTCAACACTTAAGGTTTTTAAGTTTACTAAGTTTGGTGAAGGGGTAATCTCTGGTCCACGAGGGACTTGAGATACCCATCACGGCTAGGCCCTGGATCTGGTCATAACAAAGTTGGTATCAGAGTCTAGATTCATAGTCAATTGGTATCCAGAAAGCCGTGTTGAGTAAAGTCTTTTTTATGGGTATGTAGCACTCCACAATTTTAAGAGGGAGGCTATGAGATATTTAGGAATATTTGCCCTTTTGTTTTGTCTTACTTACCTCTATAGAGTCTAAGGTCTTGGATCTTTCTTATTTCCATTTGCTTTCTTTTTCATACCATGCCTACTAGATATTTAAAGCTCATGGAGACTTCTCTGTTCCACTTGGCGACACTACTGATAGGACATGCCATACTTATAGGGTGCAGGCCTGGTCTAGGGGTCCAATTCCTAATTGTCCTCCTAGAGTTCCATTGATTCCCTCTATCCCCCCTCGAGCTCCTTAGGTATATGTGACAAATATTTAGTTTTGTCAGTCTATTCATATTTTGGCTCAGTTGAAAGCTTGTCAGTCTAAGCATGGTGATTCTGTTACTCAATATCATAAGGCAACAAGGGTTGGCCAATTTATGAGGTTACATTCTCCAACTTTTATAGGTGTTAAGGTTGAGAAGAATAATTAAGCTTTTATTGATGAGATAGAGAAGATCATTCGAATTATGTATGCATTTGATATTGAGGGTGTTGATTTTGTTTCCTACCAATTGAAGGATGTGGTATACTAGTAGTACAAAGAGTAGGAACAGTTTAGGGGAAGTGATGTTGACTCTGAATCATAGGATGGGTTTTTTAGTGCCTTTTTAGACCACTTCTTTCCACAAGAGTTGACGAAGGCAAAGGCTGAGGAATTTGAGAACTTAAAGCAAGGTAGGATGGCGTAATAAAGTATTCTTTGAAATTCCATCAGTTGTCCATGTATGCTCTTAAGTTAGCGTCTAGCATGAGAGATAAAATGTGTAAGTTTACCTTTGCGTTATCCCCTGAGTTTATTCTAAAGTGTAAGCCATCCTTGTTAACTAAGAATATGGATATTTCTTGGCTTGTGGTTTATATGCAATAGGTTGAGAAATAAAAGAAGAAGTAGGTTGAGATAAGTGAGAGGCAGAGTAAGAAGTGCAAATTTTCTGATCAGGGTAGAGGCCAGCAATAGAGCAGCAGAGATAGGGGAAAGTGACCTAAGAAGAAGTGGGGGAGTTCTAGTTCTTTCTCTAAAGCTATTACTCCTTACTTAAAGCCGTTGGGTAATCATTCTCTTAGAATAGTGAAGGGTATAGGACGCAGGTTTCCCAATCTCAAACTAGTTGGGTTCAATTTCCTCCATCATATCCTCCTTATAGAATCTATAGTCAACCATACTGTGGTCAGTGTCAGAAGGGGAGAAACTGATGTTTCAGTTGTGGTCAGATTGGCCATATGCAGTGTGATTGTTCATCTAGGGTTTCTTTTGGGTCTAATAAGGTTTATGTTTTCTCTTCATTAGCTCTTGTACCAAAAGGTGTTGCTACTGCTTCTGGTACCAGCACTATCCTAAATCGCTTATATGCCCTTGCTTCTCGTCAGGACTCTGAGGTATCTCTCAATTTTGTTATAGGTATGTCGAAACTCTTTTCATGTGATATGTACTATTTACTTGATTTGAGGTTTACTTTTCTTATGTGACCCTATTTGTGGCTATTCATTTTAGTTTTGGCACCGAGTGTATTTCGGACCCTTTTTCTATGTCTACCTTAATGGATAACTTTTTGGTTGCTAAGAGAGTCTATAAGGGTTGTGTGGTATCTGTTGGTGGTCATGAGACTTTGGTGGATCTTTTTAAATTATACTTGTTTGATTTCGATGTCATATTAGGGATTCATTGGGTACAACTATGCTATGATTATTTGGACTACCAGCTCCATAAGGTCACATTTAAATTCCATAATAAGCTGATTATTGAGTGGAAGGGTGGTTCCCTAGATACTATAGGGTGGTTCATATCATATCTCAGAGCTTGGAGATTGATCTCCTAGGGGTGTCTCTCTCATCTAGTCTAGGTTAAAGAGTCTAACTCAGATGGTACTTCTTTTTATTTGATCTTGGTGGTTAATGAATTTTTTGAAGTCTTCCTTGACAACCTTCCCAGTATTCCTCCCGATAGGGAGATTAATTTTGGGATAGATCTTATCTCAGACACTTTTTCTATATCTATTCCCTCGTATAGAAAGGCACTGGCTGAGTTAAAACAAACTTAAGGAGAAAATAAAAGATATTTTAGACAAGGGTTTCATCTATCCTAGTATGTCACTGTGGAGTGCTCTGGTGTTATTCATGCATATGAAGGATGGTTCCCTTTGGATGTGTATTGATTACCAGCAATTGAATAAGGTGACTGTAAAGAATAAGTACTATCTTTTGAGCATAGATGATTTGTTCAATCAGCTTCTAGGTGCTAAGTTTTTCTCTAATATCGATCTTTGATTTGGATATCATCAGTTAAAGATTAAGGAGGTGGATATCCCTAAGACAACTTTTCATACCCGGTATAGACATTTTAAGTTATTAATGATGTCATTTAATTTGACTAAAGCCCCTGCAGCTTTCATGGACTTGATGAATAGGGTCTTCCATCAAGTTTTAGATTTTTTTGTGATTGTCTTCATTGATGATATTTTTGTGTACTCTAAGAGTAAGGAGGATTATCCCGATTACCTTTGTCTTGTGTTGCAAACCTTAAAAGACCTGCAGTTGTATGCTAAGCTCTCTAAATATGAATTTTGGTTGAACTCTGTTATGTTTTGGGTCATGTTGTGTCTAGTGAAGGGATCATGGTGGATCTTCAGAAGGTTATTATGGTTAAGAAGTGGCCTACACCCACGACTCCAACAAAAATTCTAAGATTCTTGGGTTTAGCTATTTATTATAGGAGGTTCGTGGAGATTTTTTCCATTAACTAAATTTATTCAAAAGAAGGTAAATTTCTTATAGTCTGATGCTTGTGATGGTAGTTTTCAGAAGCTGGAGGATAAGCTAACTTTGACTCTTTTCTTGACTCTGCCTGAAGGCACTGAGGGATTCTTTGTCTATTGTGATGTATCTCTGGTTGGTTTGGGTTGTGTCTTGATGCAGTATGGGTAGGTGGTTGCTTATGCATCTAGACATTTAAAGGTTCATGATAAGAATTATCAAACTCATGACTTGGAGCTACTGGTTATGGTTTTTGCATTGAAAATCTGGTGTCATTATTTGTATGGGGTCAATATTGATTTTCTTTCAGATCGTAAGAGCCCGTAGTATGTGTTCACTCAGAAAGAGCTTAATCTTACGCAAAGGAGGTAGCTTGAGTTATTGAAGGACTATGATATGAGTCTTCACTACCATTTGGGTAAAGTTAATATGGTTGCTAATGATCTTAGCAGGTTATCCATGGGGATTCTAGCTCATATGGATAAGGATAAGCGGGAATTGGTAATGATATTAATTGTTCAGCTAACCTTGGAGGTCATTTCATAGACTCTAAGGATAGTGGTTTGTTTATGCAATAGGTGCTGTAATTATCTTTTGGTTCAGAAGTAAAGGTGAAACAAGTATTAGATCCTCTCTTGAGTAATATCAAGGTTGATGTAGGTAAGCAAAAGGTGATGGCCTTTGAGATCAATGGTGATGGTATCTTGAGGTACCAAGGGAGGTTTTGTATTTCTAATGTTGATTGATTGAGAGGTAGGATTTTGGTTGAGGCCCATGAATCACATTATACGATTCATCCCGATTCAACCAAGTTGTATCATGATCTTAAGGAGATGTATTGGTTGAATAATATGAAATGAGATGTAGCTCAATTTATGGCTAAGTGTATGGTATGTCATTAAGTAAATATGGAGCTCATGAGGTTCGGTAGGCTACTTCAAGAGATTAAATTTCCAATGTGAAAGTAGGAAGTAATTAATATGTATTTTGTTACTGACCTTCCGCAGTCACAGAATCAGTGTGACTCCATTTGGGTCATCGTGGATAGGATGACTAAGTCCACTCACTTCTTTCCCAGTAGGACTGCTTATTCTGTTGTGGATTATATGAAGTTGTTCCTTTAGGAAGTAATAAAGTTGGATGATGTGCCTGTCTTGATTATTTTGCATCATGGTACTCAGTTCTCATTGCATTTTTGACGCTCATTTCAACTTGGTTTTGGGACCAAAAGAATTCTTCATATGGCTTTTCACCCGCAGTCAGATAGGAAAGCAAAAAGAAATATTCAAACTTTGGAAGATATGTTGCGAGCTTGTGTAATCAACTTTGGTTTTAGTTGGTATGACAAATTACTTCTCATTGTATTTGCCTATAACAATAGTTACCATTTTAACATTGGTATGGCCCCATTTAAGGCGTTGTATAAAAGGAGGTGTAGATATCCTATTAGGTGGTTCAAGGTTGGTGAAGTGGAAATGTTTGGGCCTAAATTTGTTCACCCAGCAATGAAGAAGGTAAAGGTGATTCGGGATAGGCTTATGACCACCCAAAGTCGCCAAAAGTCCTAGATGGATGTGAGACGAAGTGACTTGGAATTTGAGATTGGAGATTGGGTGTTCATAAATGTGTCTCCCAAGAAGGAAGTGATATAGTTTGGAAAGAAAGAGAATCTCAGTCCCCAATATATTGGCATGTACTGGTTTTGAGAAAGTTTTGTAATGTTACATGTGAGTTGGATTTTCCATCTAGCATGAGTTCCAGTAATCCGTATTCCACGTGTCCACATTGTGAAAATGTATGGGTGATCCTTCGTTGGTTGTTCCCTTGGAGAAAATTGATATTTTGGATTCTGTCCTATGAGGAGGACCTGGTGATAATCTTGGATCGGTAAGATTGATAGTTGAGGATGAAAGACATGGCTTTGGTAAAGCATCTATGGTGGGACCAAAAGTTTGAGGAAGATACTTGGGAAGATGACGAAGACATGAAGTCCAAGTAGTCGTTCCTATTTCCGATTCTAAAATTTCATGCTTGAGGTATGTATTATTTAAAACATCGTTGATTTTTGTCTTTATTAATGGTAGATGGTGAATTGTTTGGTATCTTTGTTTTCTAACTTATTTAAGGGTAAGATTAGAGGCGTGTAGAATCTAAATGGTGCTTATACACCTTGTCCCATTATTCGAGAATGAATGATCCTAACTGGTGGAGACTGAAATGCAAAAAACTTTAGTCTTTGCAAATTTTCTTGAGTCTTGAACTATCTAATCATCATACAACTCACACCACAAATCGTATGGTGTCGTGACGGGTCTAGTGACCCTAGGTATATGTTTTTCAGTGTGAAGTTGGCCAAATTATATCCTGGATATGAGAGGCATCATACGAGTCATATGGTGATGTGATAAGAGAGTAGGGTTAATCATATATTGTCCGGTGTCTAGACCTTAATGTTTTGTCTAAAATACGACTAGACCATACTAAACATATGGTATGGTGATGGTTTAGGCAAGAGAGTGGTATGTTAGACAGAATTTGGTGTCCAATTTTTTGTTTTGGTAATGGTTTGAGGGTACCACTCATTTGGTTTTGTGATGAGTTGGAAGGTCAACTCGCACCTCCTGCGAGTTTTCTATAGCGTTTAAGCAGGTGGTAGTTTAGACATTTCCCACCTTAAGACCATGAGACCCCACATCTTATAACACTTGTTGGGCATTTATTCTACACTTTAGAAGATCAAACACTTTCTATATTCTGTCTAAAACTTCTCAAGGAAGATCAGCTTAGCATTTCTTCAAGGTGGTCATTTAGAGGCTTAAAGATCTAATTTTCTCCGTTAATCTTTGTAACTCAGGCATGTAACTCTTCTTTCGTAGTTAGTTCACTAAAATCATATATTTTAAACCTTATTCCCGAATCATTAATGGTGATTTTGAAAGCCATGATTGAGGTTTTGAGTTCATAATGTTGAGTATTTTCTCAAGGTTTAAATTGTGATTATATAGGTTTTGATAATGGTTTTGCATGCGTGGGTGCTTTGGAATTGTGATTTGAACTAAGGGGACATGGTTAACCC
Organism: Capsicum annuum; assembly: GCF_002878395.1. Taxonomy (NCBI): domain Eukaryota; kingdom Viridiplantae; phylum Streptophyta; class Magnoliopsida; order Solanales; family Solanaceae; genus Capsicum; species Capsicum annuum. The sequence goes on from NC_061122.1 coordinate 54,811,904, forward strand.
AAACTAGATGGTTTTTGGATTGAATAATGGTTTGATTATGGTATGCCGTTAACCTATTTGTGAAAATGTAAATGAGAAGAATCTTGTCACATATGAATTGTGTTTTGAATTAACGCATTGGCCTATGAATGTTGATGATTGGTAAATGGTTTTATAATAGTCTTATTGGTCATAAATATATTTGAATCATAACCTTAGTGGTTAAATTGGCTAAATGGGTTTGAGTCCCTGAGTTGAATTAAATTGATGTCTTTATTTAGATAATGGGTTCGAGTCCCAAAGTTGATTAATAATGGTTATGGCATATTGTACACTTGCAAGTGGGGTTGCTATGAGGATACCAATGGGATGCCTTTGGTGACAAAGTGGATTAATGGTTGTGTGCTTGTGTAATGAATGTTTTAATTGGTATTTAAATTGGAATGTGTAGCTAGGTCGTGAAAGTGAAGTCTAAAAGACTAACATTGGAAAATGCGTTAGCCGGTGTGGGTGTCTAGATGATCGGGAGGTTTGAGTCCCCTGAATGAATATATAAATGTGAGGTTTGAGTCCCCTATATTGTATACATTGGTTCTTAAGTCACCTTGATCATGCTAGTAGGTTCGAGTCCACCATAAAGTCATATACGAATATGGATATTCTTTAGTTCATACCGCTGCACATATTGGGGCCCTTCTAGATAGGGATAGTTGGGCCCATATATCCTGTGGGTGCCTTGTTATATAACGTCTATGCTACACAACCCAAGTTAAGGTTTTCAAAGTGCATGCTAAACCCGGTTCCCTATCCCGGCACGATATATACATATGTATGTATGTGATTGCATATGATGATTTGACTTGGTTTTGAATAATGGTATTATTTTATTCCTCTATCCCTGAGTTACATACTAGCTCTCCAATCGCAAACCATCTTTGTATATTGTATCCCCATGTAATGCGGGTCCAAAACTTCTTCTACTTTTCCTGCATAGTGATCAGGTGTTCGAGTAGTTCGTGTGTTGATAGTGAAGTGGTGAGCTTCCATACTTCGGAAGGGTCCATTTCTTGGTCTTTATATTCTATGATTCAAACTTGGTTTAGACTATATTTTGGCTACTATCTGGGGCGTGTCCCTACATTTTATTGACTTCGGATGTATAGAGGCTTTGTTGGATTACTGTGGACTTGGGTGTTATGTGTGTGGATTGGTTCGGTGACGGATGGTTGTTCAGTTACCAGTGATTGGTTTAGATATTCCATGAATAAATGTTAATTTTAGTTTACTTTCGCTTGTTATATGTTCGGAATTAATCTGACGCTTGAGGTTGTTGAGCTGACTAGGTTAGATGAAGCGGGTGATCTCCGGTCCATGTAGGACTTGAGATACTCATCACAGCTAGGCCCTGGATCGGGTTGTGACAACAACCCTAGGCCAAACCCTCGATAGAAATAGTAGAGATTATCTATTCAATTGAACTTTCCATCACAAATTCACTTTAAAAAAGTAATCAAGTTGACGAGAAAATCATCTATATGTTCAAAATATTCAGCTCAAGTCAACTAACATGACTCAAAAAATAGATAACTCAATCTTGTGAAAAAATCCCTATTTACTGAACCTTAACAATATTGCATTCAAACGCACATGCAAGTATGCGTGACCATACAAGTAATATAGTGACTTAGACAATCAGATAACGTACCCACGAGTAATATGGAACAAGCAATTCAATCAATGTTAGTTTTAGACAAGGAGGTATTAAGTGTTGAAAAGTATTGAGATGATTAAAATTTTTTTAGTAAAAGTGTAATTAATAAAGAAATAATAGAACGCGGCAAAAGTAACGTAAGCAGGGTTGTAATCAATAATAAAAAGAACTCCATGGTTGAGACACTTTTTAACAATCATAAAAATCTCTATTCCTATTGTAGTTTAGTTGACTATCAGATTATTGATTCGTAGGGTTTATAGTAAGATCATGGTCTCTCGACCACTAACCTTCTACCTTACTTGATATTGAAACTATATCGTTGAGAGGAAATACAATAATCCATTTGGATTCATAAACCTATCTTCCTGCCAGTGAACCAAACAGGGCTTCTAGGTATATCCTTATCCTAGATACTAATTTAAATCCCTTATTTTATAAAAGGATGAGAACCTTGCTCCTTAATTATAATACCCCAAAAATCCAAACCAATATTAGAGCTATGTACCAAGATCATGCATAGTAAATCATGGTTCTTTTATAGTTTTATGAGTAGGATAGATGTATATTAAAGCTTCAAATAACTCCCAGCTATCAGACGAATCAAAACATTACTCTCCGATCGAATTCTTGAGAATGATATTGACATAGTCATATTCAAAATAGCATATCTCTCATTATACTTTGAATTTTTGAACTAATTACCTATCAACATATAAATAATTGAATTATCTTTCCAACGATACCAATTTCTCCTAAATCCGATAGCGGAGCAAAGAGTTATTCCTATTTTACTCTTGCATGTCAGGCTGGAAATTGTGTGATGACATTCATGGTAGCTTACCACATTTGTGACGCCCTACTACGAAGGTCATCATCCTTAGGCAGAAACCAACTCCTGTGTGACGAAATTCATGGTAGCTTACCACATTTGTGATGCCCTACCACGAAGTTCATCAGCCTTAGGCAGAATCCAACTCCTGTGTGACAACATTAGTGATAACTTACCACATTTGTGATGACCTACCATGAAGGTCGCCAGCCTTAGGCATAAACCAGCTCCTAAGTGACGACATTCGTGGTAGCTTGCCACATTTTTGATGCTCTACCATGAAGGTCGTCAGTCTTAGACAGAAACCAGCTCCTAAGTGACGACATTCGTGGTAGTTTACCCCTATCACGAAGGCCGTCAGACTTGGGCAGAAATCATTAGTTCCAGCTCCTGTGTGACGACATTTTTGATGGCTTACCACACTTTGGACGCCTTTTCACAAATGTCATCAGCTATGATTTTTAGCAACTAGGAATTTATTTCATAAGGGTATTTTGGTTTTTTCCCTTCACTTCCTTCGACTTATAACCCGCAAGGAACGTATTTTCTTCCATTCTCTTTAGTTAAAACATCTTAAAAATCCTCTCTTACACTTTCAACCAAAAGATTAGGGTTTCCTCTCAATATCATCTCCTCAAGAACAAGAGCATTCTTTCCCAAAAGTTTTAAACCCTAGTCAAGAAAAATCAAGGGCAAGCCTAAGGATTTCTTTAGGAACCTTCAAAAACATTAGATCTCTTTCAAGATCAAGCTTTAAGGTACGCATAGTGTTCATCTATGGATTCAATTCGTTCATAGAGTTCAAGAACCATTCTTTTAAATGTTATTTTGTAAACTTTTGTGGTGATAAAACCATGTACACATTGATGATTTTTGTTCAAGTTTCAAGATGATATCTAAGGATGTTTTTCAATGAATATATGTGATTGTTGGTTAAAAATCATGAACTTTTGGTGGGTTGAACTAATGCATGTATGAAATCTACCTATGCCTTAAAAAATACATGTAAGATGTTTGATAAAATGCCTAGGATGTTAGAAGTTCATATTTACATGATTTCATGATATCTAAATGACAAGTCCATGTTAGTGATACACTTCGATATGAATGCCCATGCTATTTATGTATTCTTATGGTGATGGCATGAAGTATGTATGATGATGGAAATATGAATTGTGTGTATGAATTATATCCATGCTTTCCCTACCATGTTTGAGGTATTGATTAAATACATGAAGTATACTATCCCCTACTTATGATATAGCGAATTGTGGACTCCAATCTTGTGATCAAGTCATGTCATGTGTGTCAATATTGTTCTATCGAGTCCTGGGGGTATTCGTACCCAAAAACATAGCTATGTGCCTATAGCCATGTCATTTTGTCACAATAATTTCTATCAAGCTATAATCTACAGAACTCAGTCAGTCATGTGACTCAGGAAACCTCAGAAATCTCATGATCCCAGTTAACTCTCAGATAATAGTACTACTTCGTCAGTCAATGAAAGTCAGTTAATTTGTCCATGTATAGTCAGTTGAATTATGTATAGTCTCTTCAGATGGGATTAGGAGTTAGCACTAAGTGAACCAAGGATGGGAACTCACCTGTATATGAGGGTGTGATTCTTAGCAATCATCCTTGCGTTCCAGAACTATGTATCCAGCATAGGTTGAGACATCGCAGCCTGTTATATGAGGGTAGATGATGTATCTTAACCTGTTATATGAGGGTTCCCACAATTCTCACTAGAGTTACCTGTTATATGAGGCTTGCTCATATGTTGTCCTTACTAGTAGCGTGGTATTGACACCCTTCCAGTCAGGGCAGGGATTGGACCCTATCTTAGCTATAATGGAACATATGGGGCATGTCGGTTAAACAACTACCTCTAACAGTTTCAATATCAGTTTTAGTAAAAGAACTCAGATAGTTCTTTAGATATCAGTAGACCAGGACTGTTAGATACGGTCAAATTCAGTTATAGCACGGAACTCAGAGAGTTCAACCAGATTTAGGGCTTCAGATACAGTCATCCATGTTATCAGATCTATGATTCCAGCCACGTTTTAGCGTATAGATTTAGCCATCACGTACTCACGATCTTAGTTACTATGTGTGTATGTTTGTACTCTTATGTTCATATCAGTCAGTCAGGAGTATTATTAATGCTCGTAAACCCTTACATTAGCCTACCTCACTCGTATACTCAGTACTCCAGTTGTACTAACGCATTTGTACTATGGTGCTTTCTTTTTATGTTACACCATAGGTTCAGAGGCACAAGTCCCATACCAGCAGTAGCAGTCGCATTCAGCATACAGAGTTACAGTGAGTCCTCTTCAGTTAAGGACGACATTATTGATTTATTCATTTATTTCTTCAGTTTGGGTTTACGGAGTTAGTTGAAGACATGTTCCTTCAACTCCTTATTTAGACAGTACTTAAAGTCTTTTGGATTTATGATCAGATTTATTTTGCCAGTTCTTTTGGGTATTTTTCACCCATATGGATGTTATATTATTTCAGTTGAACCTTATGGCCTATTTTGCTCATTTTTCTGCATTATTATGTCATGAATTGCAGTCTACAGGTATAGATATCAGTCATAGATTAGCTTGTGGTCCGTTGGGTTCATAAGCACCGTGTAGCATTCCGTTTCAGAAAATTAGGGTGTTACAAACTTAGTATCAGAGCCTAAGGTTTAATAGAGTCCTAGGAATTCTGCAAGCCGCATCTAGTAGAGTTTTATCCATTGTTGTGTTGCGGCCACATTTATGTACAAAAGGCTATGAGATGTTTTAGAAACAGTTCTCTTTCTTCAGTATTCATGTCATGCTAGTAAGCATAATTTCAAGTCAGTCTCTCAGTCTAATCTGTTTTTCTCTTATTTCCAAAACATGCTTCCAAATAGAAGAATTCAACCAGCTCCTGAGCTCGAAGGTCCTTTGGGCGAACATGTTTCTCATGCGGAGTTTAGGACCGCATTTACCGCTCTTGCTCAGTCTGCAGCTGCCCAGAATAAACGACCAGCAGTTATTCCAGCCAACACAGTGGCCAATTTAGTAGTAGCTAGGATTTGGGACTTTATCCGAATGAACCCTCTATCCTTCTTTGGGTCTAAGACAGATGAGGATCCTCAAGAATTCATTAACCAAGTCCAGAAGGTCCTTCATATCATGGGAGTCACTTATTCTCAGAGTGTCAATTTAGCTGCATACCAATTGCAGGATGTCGCTCACACTTGGTACAAGCAGTGGGTAGCAGAAAGGTTAGAGGATGCAGGTCCTATTGAGTGGGAAGAATTCATCACATCTTTCTTAGATAGATTATTTCCCCAAGAGTTGAGAGAGGCCAAAGTTCTTGAGTTCATCAATATCAGGTAGGCAAATATGGAAGTTAGAGAGTATTCTCTTAGATTTACTCAGCTAGCCAGATATTCCCCTCATGTGGTTACAGACAATAGGGCTAAGATGAGCAAGTTCATGTCAGGGGTGAATGATAGCATGGTAAATGAGTGTAGGTCTACGATTCTGAATAGTGATATGACTTTAGCCAGGCTCATGACCCACGCTCAACAGATAGAGGAGAAGAAGGTTAAGACTAGGGAGAGGCAGAATAAGAGAGCAAGAGCAAGAAGTTTTAGTTTTGCTCAGCCCAAATTAGAGGGAGGAAATTGTTTGCAATTTGATCCTAAGTCCGCAGTTCCATCCCCTTCCTCCACAATTTCTGCAGTGCCAAAGTTCAACGACGGCAACAAAGATAGAGCACCAGGCTCTAAATCTCATAGCAGTGTTAGCAGTGCCCGCACATATCCTTAGTGTCAGACTTGCGGTAAGCACCATCATGGTGTGTGTAGAGCGGGTCAAGGTATTTGTTTTGGTTGGGGCAAGCCAGGCCACAGAATTGGGGACTGTCCTAAGCTAGGTCCTCAGGGTTAGCAGAATCGTTCCACAAAAATTCTACTGATGTCGTTACTGGTACATTATAGATTTTCCATGTTCATGTTTATTCTTTGCTAGACCCAGGTGTATCCTTGTTTTTTGCCACTCCATACATAGCAGGCTATTTCAAAATCAATCTCAAAATTTTAGCAGATCCCTTTTCAGTCTCTACCCAAGTGGGTAAAACCATCATAGCTCGGCTAGTATACAGGAATTGTCCGGTTATGATATTTCAGAAATTCATGTTAGTAGATTTAGTCGAGTTAGAGGTGACTAATTTTGACGTTATTCTCGAAATGGATTGGCTTCATTCCTGCTATGCCATAGTCGACTGCAGAAACAGGATAGTTCAATTTTAGTTCCTCAATGAGCCCGTCCTAGAGTGGAAGGGTAGCACGTCGTCTTTCAGGGGTCAGCTTGTTTCCTACCTTCGAACAAGAAAAATGATTTCTCAGGGGTATGTGTATCATCTCGTGCATGTTAATGAATATTCAGACATTTTCTTAAAGATCTTCCAGGCATTCCGCCCAAAAGATAAATAGACTTCGGCATAGACCTTCTCCCAGATACTCAGCCTATTTCTATTCCACCATATAGAATGGCACCAGTAGAACTCAAGGAACTGAAATATCAGTTAAAGAATCTCTTAGATAAGGGATTCATCAGGCCCAGTGTATCCCCATGGGTTGCCACAGTCTTATTCGTGCGAAAGAAAGATGGTTCTCTCAGAATGTGTATTGATTACCGTTATCTCAACAAAGTCACAGTCAAGAATAGGTAGTCGCTGCCTAGGATAGACGACTTGTTTGACCAACACTAGGGTGCTAGTTATTTCTCCAAGATAGACCTTAGATCAGGCTATCATCATCTCATAGTTAGAGAATGTGACATTCCAAAGACAGCTTTTCATACTCGGTATGGTCACTTTGAATTTCTAGTCATTTTTTTTGGTCTTACCAATGCCCCTGCAGATTTCATGGACATGATGAACCGGTTTTTCAAGTAGTAGTTGGACATATTCATCATAGTCTTCATAGACGATATTCTGGTTTATTCTCACACAGAGCATGGTCATTCATACCATCTCATAATTGTTCTTCAGACTCTCAGGGATCACCAGTTGTTTGCCAAGTTCAGTAAGTGCAAATTTTGGCTAAGATCAGTAGTATTCCTTGGCCATTGTTTTCGGTGATGGCATTAGAGTAGATCCTCAGAAAACTGAAGTGTTTAGAAACTGGCCTCGCCCTGTCTCTCCATCATATATCAGGAGTTTCTTGGGTTTGGCTGGCTATTACCAACAATTTTTCAAGGGATTTTATTCTATTGCATTTCCTATGTCTAGATTGACTCAGAAGAAGGTCAAGTTTCAGTGGTCAGAACCTTGCAAGAAGAGTTTTCAGGAGTTGAAGACTCGACTCACCTCAGCTCTAATTTTAGCACTTCCCGATGGTTTCGATGGATTCATAGTATATTGTGATGCATCCAAAGTAGATTTAGGTAGTTTCCTCATGCAGTATGGTAGATTTATAGCCTATGCCTCGAGATAGTTAAATCCCCATGAGAAGAATTATCCTACTCATGACCTTGAGTTAGTAGTAGTTGTCTTTACCTTAAAGATTTGGAGGCATTATATATACGGTGTTCATGTAGACGTCTTCACAGATCATAAGAGCCTTCAATATGTCTTTTCCTAGAGAGATCTCAATCTTCGTCAGAGAAGGTGGTTAGAGCTCTTGAAGAATTATGACATGAGCGTCCTTTATCATCCGGACAAGGCCAATGTAGTGGCCGACACACTCAGTAGACTGTCCATAGGTAGTGTTTCCCATATTTAGGATAGTAAGAAGAAATTAGCTCAAGAGATTCATCAACTTGCCAGACTAGGCTTCTGCTTAGTCGACTCTTCAAAGGGTGGTGTATGTGTTCAGAGTAGTTTAGAGTCATCTCTAGGTTTTGAGTTGAAAAAGAAGCAAGACAGGGATCCTAGCCTTGTCAAGCTAAAAGAGTTAGTTCAGAGTCAGGAAGTAGAGGTGTTCTCCCAAGGGGGAGATGGTGTTCTTCATTGTCAGGGCCATCTGTGTGTTCCCGATGTAGATGACTTGAGGCAGCGAATTCTTGCAGAAGCGCATGGTATGAGATACTTTATTTATCCAGGTGCCACTAAGATGTACCGTGACTTGCGGGAGATCTATTGGTGGAGTGGGATGAAGAGAGATGTAGCAGAGTTTGAGGCTAAGTGCTCTACATGTCAGTAGGTTAAGATAGAGCATCAAAAACTTAGTAGTTCCATATAGGAGTTCACTATTCCTACTTGGAAGTAGGAAAAAGTGAACATGGACTTCGGGACGGGTTTTCCTAGAACACGTCATTAGCATGATTCAGTTAGGGTCATTATAGACAGAATGACCAAGTCAGCTTATTTCCTTCCAGTTCATACCTCTTACTCAGCCGAGGATTATGCCAAACTCTATATTAGGGAGTTGGTCAGATTACACGGTGTTCCACTATCTATCATCTCAGACAGAGGTACCCAGTTCACCTCTCACTTCTGGAAAGCATTCCAAAAGGGTCTTGGTACCCAAGTTCATCTCAGTATAACATTTCATCCTCAGATAGATAGTCAAGTAGAAAGGACCATTCAGACTTTAGAAGATATGATTTGATTTCAAGGAAAGCTGGGATGACCACTTTCCATTGATTGAGTTTGCATACAATAACAGTTATCACTCCAGTATTCAGATGGCTCCATTTGAAGCTATCTATGGTAGGAGATGTAGTTCTTCAATCGATTGGTTCAAAGTTAGTGAGATCACATTCATAGGGCCTGATATAGTATTCGATGCCTTAGAGAAAGTTCAGTTGATCCGAGAAAGACTTTAGGCTGCTCAGAGCTGACAGAAGTCTTATGTGGATGTTCATAGAAAGGATCTCAAATTCGAGGTCGTTGATTATGTCTATCTCAAGATCTCTCCCATGAAGGGAGTGAAGAGATTCGGCAAGAAAGAAAAGCTCAGTCCCTGATATGTTGGTCCCTTCAGTATTCTCAGTCGCTTAGGCAAGGTAGCCTGTGAGCTTGAATTGCCTTCAGATCTAGCCTCAGTTTATCTAATCTTCCATGTATCTTTGCTCAAGAAGTGCATAGGTGACCCAGCAGTTCTAGTCCTTATTCAGAGCATTGACATTCAGAATATCCTCTCTTCTAAAGAGATTCCAGTCAAAATCCTCAACTATCAGACTCGTAGGCTGAGGAACAAAGAAGTCCCTCTAGCCAAGGTTCTATGGCAGATTCAGTCCATTGAGGAAGCTACTTAGGAAGCAGAAGCAGAAATGCAAACCAATTACCCTCATGTTTTCTCCACTAATTCAGACTTAGCTTGAGGTAAAAATTTTACTTAAGCTTATTCAGTTACATGTTCAAAATTCCAGCATAAAATTAGTATCAAGTATTAGTGCATAGCTTATCATGCGTTCATGAGTTCAGCTAATCAGTCATGCATCAGATATACATGTTCAGTTGGGCTATATTTAGTTTAGAATTCAATTCAGTCCTAAAATCATGTACTAGTTGAGCATGATCAGTGTAAGTGTCATTTTATCTTTTCTCCCCTCTCAAGCAGTCATCATTCGAGGATGAATTTTTCCAAGGGGCAAATATTATAATACCCTAAAAAATCCAAACCAATATTAGAGCCATGTACCAAGCTTATGCATAGTACATCATGGTTCTTTTATAGTTTTAAGAGTAGGTTAGATGTATATTAAGGCTTCAAATAACTTCCAGCTATTAGACGAATCAAAACATTCCTCACAGATCAAATTCTTGAGAAACATATTGCCATAGTCAGATTCAAATGAGAATATCTCTCATTATACTTGTAATTCTTGAGCTCATAACCAATAAAAAGATAGATAATTGACTTATCTTTCCAACGATATCGATTTCTCCTAAATCTAAAATTGGAGCAAAGAGTTATTCCTATTTCACTCCAGCATGTCAAGCCGGAAACTGTGTGACGACATTCATGGTAGCTTACCATATTTGTGATGCCCTACCACGAAGGTCGTCAACCTTAGGCAGAATCTAACTTATATGTGACAACATTCGTGGTAGCTTACCACATTTGTGATGCCCTACCATGAAGGTCATCAGCCTTAGGTAGAATTTAACTTCTGCGTGACGACATTTATGGTATCTTACCACATTTTTGATGCCCTACCATGAAGGTCGTCAACCTTAGGAAGAAACCATCTCCTAAGTTATGACATTCGTGGTAGCTTACCATATTTTTGATGCCCTACCACAAACGTCATTAGCCTTAGGAACAAACCATCTCCTAAGTGATGACATTCATGGTAGCTTACATATTTGTGATGCCCTACCATAAAGGTCGTCAGACTTAGGCATAAACCATAAGTTCCAGCTCTTGTATGATGATATTTTTTATGGCCTACCACACTTTTGATGCCTTGTCACAAATGTCGTCAGCTATGATTTTCAGCAACTGGAAATTTATTTCATAAGGGTATTTTGGGCTTTCCCTTCACTTCCCATGACTTATAACCCTCAAGGAACATATTATCTTCCATTCTCTTTAGTTAAAACATCTTATAAACCCTCTCTTACACTTTCAACCACAACATTAGGGTTTTCTCTCAAGATCATCTCCTCGGGAACAAGGGCATTCTTTCCCAAAGGGGTTAAACCCTAGTTAAGAAAAATCTAGGGCAAGCCTAAGGATTTCTTCAGGAACATTCAGAAACAGTAGATCTCTTTCAAGATCAAGCTTTAAGGTATGCGTAGTGTTCATCTATGGATTCAATTCGTTCATAGAGTTCAAGAACTATTCTTTTAAATGTTATTTTGTAAACTTTTGTGGTGATATAAGGATGTACACGTTGATGATTGTTGTTCAAGTTTCAAGATGATATCTAATGACGTTTTTCATGGGATATATGTGGTTGTTGGTTGAAAATCATGAACTTTGGGAGGGTTGAACATGTATGAAATCCACCAGTACCTTAAAGAATGCATGTAAGGTTTTTGATAATATGCCTAGGATGTTAGAAGTTCAGATTTACATGATTTCATGATATCTAAATGACAAGTCCATGTTAGCGATACACTTTAATATGAATACCCATGCTATTTATGTATTCTTATGGTGATGGCATGAAGTATGTATGACGATGGAAATATGAATTGTGTGTGCGAATTATATCCATGCTTTCCCTACCATGTTTGAGGTTTTAATTAAATACATGAAGTATACTATCCTCTACTTATGATATAGCGAATTGTGGACTCCAATCTTGTGATCAAGTTATGTCATGTGTGTCAGTTTTCTTCTATCGAGTCGTAGGGGTATTCGTACCTGAAAAAATAGTTGTGTGCCTAAATCCATATTATGTTGTCACAATAATCTCACTCAAGCTATAATATATAGAACATAGCCAGTCATATGACTCAGGAAACCTCAAAAATCTCATGAATCCAGTTAACTTTCAGATAATAGTGCTACTCCATCAGTTAATGGAAGTCAGTTAATCTGTCCATATACAGCCAGTTGAATCATGTTTAGTGTCTTCAGATGGGAGTAGGAGTTAGCACCGAGTGAACCCAAGGATGGGAACTAACCTGTATATGAGGGTGTGATTCTTAGCAGTCATCCTTGCGTTCCAGAACTATGTAGCCAGCATAGGTTGAGACATCACAGCCTGTTATATGAGGGTAGATGAGGTGGCTTAACCTATTATATAAGGGTTCCCACCATTATCACTAGAGTTACCTGTTATATGAGGGTTTCTCATATGTTATCCTTACCAGTGGATGGTATTAACACCCTTCTAGTCAGTGAAGAGATTAGACCCCATCTTAGCCATAATGGCACATATGGGGCATGTCGGTTAAACAACTACCTCCCAAAATTTTGGTATTAGTCTCAGTAAAAGAACTCAGACAGTTCTTCAATATCAGTATACCAGGACTATTAGATATGGTCAAATTCAGTTATAGCATAGAACTCAGAGAGTTCAACCAGATTCAGGGATGTCAGATACAGTCATCCATGTTATCAGAACTATGGTTCCAGCCATGTATTAGCGTACAAATTTAGCCATCATGTACTCATAATCTTAGTTACTATGTGTGTTTGTTTGTACTCTTACGTTTATATCAGTCAGTCAGTAGTATTATTCATACACGTAAACCCTTGCGTTAGCCTACCTTACTCGTATACTCAGTACTCCAGTTGTACTAAAGCATTTGTGCAATGGTTCTTTCTTTTCATGTTACACCATAGGTTCAGAGGCACCAGTCCCAGACCAGCAGTAGCAGTCACATTCAGAATATAAAGTTGCAGTGAGTCCTCTTCATTCGAGGATGACATTATTTGATTTATTCATTTATTTCTTCAGTTCGGTTTTATGGAATTAGTTGGAGACATGTTCCTTTAACTCCTTATTTCAGACATTACTTAGAGGCTTTTGGATTTACACTCAGATTTAGCTTTCAGATTCATTTTTCCAGTTGTTTTGTGTATTTTTCACCCATTTGAATGTATATTATTTCAGTTGAACCTTATGGCCTATTTTGCATGTTTTTCTGTATTATTATGTCATTAATTTTAGTCTACAGGTACAGATATCAGTCATGGGTTAGCTTGTGGTCCCTCGGGGTCATAAGCATCGTGTAGTATTCCAGTTCAGAAAATCAGGGCATTACATTAATCTCTTCGATCTACCCTACGATTCTCCTCCTGGATTAACATTGAAATATAAGTTTATTCTAATGGTGGCCACTCATCAAAATAGTAAGTACAAGAAATTAAGAACAACCATACAATAATCCATAATAAACTACAATAAAGAATATCAAAGTGTAATATGTCTTTGGCCTCAATCCTAGAACAAGGGTTTTTAGCCACTCATGTTTGAATTTAACATCCAAAATGAGTAATTAAACATACCACAAAGTAATTTTTGATTAAGAAAGTTGAAAGAACTCTAAGAGAAATATTGAGAGTGTTTTTACCTCTGTTGTACATTCCTGAAGTGTTTTTAATTGTGCTCAAGTATTCCTTTTATAGTTTGGACGATTTTGCCTAGTAGGGAACCAAGGTCGTGATGGGATGCTCACTTGAACTGACTAAGGGTCGCGCTGTGATAGGTGCTTAACTTGACTAGGGTCGCACTACGATATGAGCTTCACTTTACTAGGGGTCACGCCGCAGGACTATTACAACCCCTCACTGGAATTGTCATCAAAATATGTGACTAAGGCAAAAATCCTGTTAAGCTAATTGCCTTTATACTTGATTTATCCTTCCATGCATGCTTTCCTACTCCACTAAAAATGTCTTCTCAAATCAATACAGTCAATTCCATAGCATCAATCATCACTTGCCTCGTATCATATATCCAATTTTTTCCAATTTGGCTAGCATTTATGCTACATCACTACCCACGTCCATTAGCTACATCATGCAATTACACATCAAAACACAATAAACCACACATTTTAGCTCTTCTGAGAAGTCCTATTATAGGTAAATATTAGTGCTAGGACATATAGATACGCCCAAGATCAAACAATATTAACGTAGTTCAACTACTATATAAATAACCTAGACATACAATGGTTAAAATAGTAAACAACAATGCAACTCGGTTTACTATAGAAACTATCAAACTCTCCAGTATTGTATGTCTCATATATGCCCATTAGACATGACCTAAAGGGGATGAGCTCAGTCTATGTATCAAATAGCCTTGACTACAAAAGTAGGCCCTATTATTCCAAACCAAGTGTTATTCTATCCTTGTTTCAACATCTCCATCCTTATACTCCCTGAAATCCATTAATTTCATAAATACCAACTAATATCAATTCATCTCACAATATCAAACAATGTTATGACATGTGTAACCATATAATGAGTTGATTTAACTACACTTGCATATCAAAATGGGTTCTTTTTACATAATTTAAATACATATGATCAAAAACTAACTTATATATACATTCAAAAAGTTTAACATTCAGTAGCATGCATTGCAATAAGTAGAAAATAAGGCAGTTATAATGCACAAAGAAATCAACATTAGTTCTTAACTCTAATTAGATCATCACTACCTCAATCTGAGCCTTGCAATGCTCTGACAAACTTGATCCCTGCCTTTTCTTGAAGCTTTGACTTGATTGTTGTTGAAAAATAGTATATAAAGAGTTAATCAACCTATGTTCTAACAATCTTAAAGATTATAACCTAATCCCATAACTCTGAGGTCAAATTCATTTTGCATTCCCTTAGTCTGCGGTTTTTCTACCCTTATTCCACTATAACTCTTTCATTTCAAATTTATTCAAGCTATATAATAAAAACCTATCAACCCTTGGCCAAACAAGGATTTACACCCTTTTTTACTACTTTCTAGTAGAAAAATCACCAAGGTCGAGTTAATTCATCTACCATGATCAAAACCTAGAGATTCTAAGGATAAATTAATGCATAAATAGTTAAATGATGGATTAACATACCTAAATGATAAAATATGGATTGAAATTGGTGAAATTCTCCCTAAATTGTCCCCATCTTTCTTAAATGTTTTTGGAATCAAAATAATATTTTCAGCATAAAAATTGTAATTTATAGTGCATAACCCATTATAGCGGCTCAATCCTCACTATAGGGGCCTCGCTATTGCAGGATCAATCTATTATAGTAGGACTGACCATTATTAGCTTTCGTTATAGAAAATTTTTTTTTGCTATTGTAGGCCTATGGTTGCAGCCTACATCCAACTATAGTGGCACAGGTGAGGCAGTAACTCCAAGAGTCACAATTTCGGCCAATTTTGTAAAACACTCTCACATTTCAACCTTCTGAACTAACCCTTTTTAGTCAAATGTTATTTTTGGAGTTCTACTAACTTATCAATACAAAAAATTTCTACAAACTTCTTAACCTCTTATTTGACACATCATGGTCTTAAGTCATATAATCACCGACCAATCTATTATCAGATTTACTTAGATCACACTACACTTGAAATTTGTCCAAGACTAGCCTAGCCTCAAATTTTTAACCCTTTATTTGAACTAAATCTTAAACTAAATTTTGACATGCTAATCTATACCATAATTATGGAAAGATTATTACAAAAAATTATTAGATCACAGAAAACCATATTCATACAAATCAAGTAAAAAGTAATGAAATAAACTTTAGTAATTTGGGGACGAATCTTAGCTTAGAATATATTTTGCATGTCTTAAAAGTACTTGGATGTGACGATAAATGCTCTCCATTTTTTAAATCTTAAGTATCTGAAAAGAAGACAAGAACTTGAATGAAGAACTCTAAATAACTCGATTGAACAAAATCAGTCACGATCTAATTTTTTAAGTCATAATGACACATACTTTATTCCACCAGTAGGTAAGCTGAACCATTGTACGAGAAATTAACAATGGGCCAGTTTGGTGGAAAAGACAAAAATGCCTAAATTATGCAAGAAAAGACTTACAATAATAAATCAAGGAGTAATAATAAAACGAAAGATAAATATAATAATAATAACAAACCATTGCCTAGTAGTATCAGTACAAGAGCTTGTAAACCAAAAAAAATATGAGTGCTAAAATAATCAAATATAATCAGCCTTGAATACGGAATGACTAAAAAAAACAAAAGAAGTTGAAAGATCAACTCCCACTCCGAGAGCTCACCTTGCTTCCGAACTCTAGTCAGCGTGATTACAGCATCAACGGAGACCAATAGTACTTGAATTTACACCAAAAAGGTACAGAACTGTAGCATGAGTACCAAACCCATAGGTACTCATTTGACATCATCGGCTAACTAAGCTAAATCATAATATAAGTATAATAAAATGTGAGATAAATAACTAAGTTAAGGTAAGAGGGAAAACCTAGAAAAATGTTTCAAATATTGTAAATAAATAACTAAAATAATAATAATAACAATAATAATAATAATAATAATAATAATAATAATAAAGTAAGCATAGATATCACTACAAAACTGGGCCCCATAAGCCTGTAATTGTAGAAAAAATAACTTAATGTGGGCTTCCATAAGCCTAAAAGTACAATCAAATAGAATAAATAACTGAAATTAGGCTAATTAACCATATTTAGAAACCATAACCTTGAATTCTTACACACCATAAATATATAATATGTAATCTCTTAATTCCAGACCTGAATGAAAATTCAATATCATCAACTACTGAAATTGATTCAAAATCAATATCATAAATTGCCATATTCGAACCAAAACTAATATAAACACCCAAAAATTCAAATATAATAAATAATCATATATATAGACTCCAAGAGTTCTAAAGTATACATTTAGAAGATGTAAATGCCTATAAGTTGTGCGAGGAGATAATAATAGTCTTGGACTAAGGCGGGCACAAAAGAAGCCTAGCAAAATCTGCTAAATCGTTGATTCTCTCTTTTGAGAAGCTTATGCATGATGTCATGCTATAAAAATGATAATCTATTCATTAGTATGATAACAACGGTACCCATGTTACATTTTTATTCTTTGGATCCAAAATTATATAAAAATCTCATATGGGGCCTGCTTGTGAAATTGTATTTTCGAAAGACTTAATATGTCCCTCTGTGCTCAAGGAACATTTACTCTCAAAAATAAATAAATTTTAAGTTCAAATGGTGCTAAAATCAATCCACAAATAATCAAGGAATTTTTGACAATTATAGGGAATTTAACCATAAATTTAATGAAACTTACCAAGTTTTCAGAGAAGAAACGAGTAATTCAAGATCACGAACACCCCAAAATCACCTATTAATGTTTCTCCAAGTTTCACACTCTCTAGGATTTTTCACTCTTAAACTTGTGTGAAAATGTGAGATAAATTGGGCAAAGAGGACATTAAATGTCATCTAGGTGTTTCTTAAGTGGACTCTTAACCGCTTAAGCGGCCAAGTACATCTTAAGCGATACTTGCTATATCTGTGCTAATCGCTTGAGCAGCCCAAATACCACTTGCGTGACTTTCAGATGGTCAAGCTATGTCACTTAAACGCCCGGTTGGCTATATAAGCAGCCTCTACTTAAGTGACCGGATGCATTAGGTTAGTAGTACAGAAAATTTCAAGTCTTCACCAACCCTTTGGGATTCATCCAAAAACGCATGAGCACAAATGAACTATGCTACCCTGTCAAATTCAATGTTCCAGACTCAATGGCGTAGTTGAAATAACTATTTGTGGTTGTTTCAATGAAATATGGGTCCTACACTTAAATTTCATTTTTATAAATTTTTGGCCAATAGCCAGAATAAGTATTGAAGCTTTTGGACCCAATCCAAAGGAATCTCAAGCCTAAAATCAAAGTTATAGAGCTGTTGGAACTGTCAAAATTAGCATACGAGGTTGTTTGACTAAAGTTTTCAGCAGATGGTCAATTCTTACCAGCGAAGACTTTAAAACATGGAATTGACTCTATCATACATACTAACTTCCCAATAACCAAATTGTTAGCTTTGGCGGTCATAAATGACTCGAAGAAACTATAGAAAAGCTCTAAATAGATAAATTGAGTAGAAATGTAGAAAATAACCTTGAGGTTGATTACAAAATCTTAGGTGCTTTCTTTGGAACTAGTTATTGTTTTAGGTTTAGAGAGAATAGAGAGAGAATTGAATTAGAATATGATATATTATTTTATGGGGTCAAAACATCATAGAATTAGGTAATTTGGTCAAGAAAAGTAAAAAAATCCATTTTTAGACATTTCTAAAAATTATTGAAATTACCAATACATTTCAAAGTACAATTTCTATAGCACCAGTACATTAAAAGTGTCGGTACTTTCAAAGTATGATTATTAACTTCAAAATAAGACTCCTACATGTAATCTATAAATCTTAGACTAACTTCATAAATAGAACATCTATTAATGGTTTCAAAGAAACTTTTTGGTGGCTAGTGCCACGAATCATAACTTGAGCTGGCACACGCCCAGCATTTGGTTCAACTGGATTAATTGGATCATAGGGATCTATATGTTTAGCCATTTGAACCTATTGGATTATATATTGAGCTCTTCTCCTTTGTTGAAATACCATTTCTAGTTCTGAATAAGGATCTAGCAATTCTCTATCTCTCACCTTTCCTTTATTCAGCTAGCCCTACAAAAATTCAGCTACTAAGATCAAGTAGTTAACACTTTAACTTAGTGTTAGAAACCAAAAATTTAGAAAATTACTAATTATACTAGTCCCCGGCAACGGCGCCAAAACATGTTGTAAAGTATCGAGATGATTAAAAAGTTTTGAGTAAAAGTGTAATTAATAAAGAAATAATAGAGAGCGACGAAAGTAACGTAAGCAGGGTTGTAATTAATAATTGAGAGAATTTCAGGGTTGAGACACCTTTTGACAATCTTACAAGTCTCTATTCCTACCGTAATTTAGTTGAATATCAGGCTATTGATTCATCTGGTGTATGGTAAAATCATGGTGTCTCGATCTCTAACCTTATACCTAACTAGACATTGGAACTATATCATTGAGAAGGGATGCAATAATCCATTTAGATCATAAAGCTATCTTCCTACAAGTGAACTAAACAAGGATTCTAGGCATATCCCTATCCTAGATGCTAATTCAACTCCCTTATTTTATAAAAGGATGAGAACCGTGCCCCTTAATCTCTTTGGTGAATCTAATAATTCTCCTTCACAATTAACATAGAAATATAGGTTTATTTTAATGGTGGACATTCATAAAAATAGTAAGCATGAGAAATTAAGAACAACCATGCAATAATCCATAATAAACTAAGATAAAGAGTATCAAAGTGTAATCATGTGTTTGGCCTCAACCCCAGAACAAGGGAGTTTAACCACTCATGTTCGAATTCAACATTCAAAATAATTAACTAAACATACCACAAAATAAATTTGGAAATAATGAAGTTCAAAGAACCCTAAGAAAAATATTAAGAGTATTTTTGCCTTTGTTATACCTTCCTGAAGTATTTTCAATTGTGCTCAAGTGTTTCTTTAATAATTGGGATAATTTTTCCTAGTAGGGAACCAGGGTTGCGCCGCGATGCTTTCTTGACCTGACTGAGGGTCATGCCATGATAGGTGCTTGACTTGACAAGGGATTGGGCCACGATATGAACTTGACTTGACTAGGGGTCGCTCCACAGGCCTATCACGACCCATCACTGGAATTGTCATCAAAATATGCGACTAAGTCAATAATTTTGTTAAGCTAGTTTCTTTTCTACTTGCTTTAGCCTTTCATGCATGCTTTCAAACTTCACTGAAAGTGTCTTCTCAAATCAATACAATCAATTCCACAACATCACTCATCACATGCCTCGTATCATACATCCAATTTCTTCCAATTCTGCTAGAAATTTACCCTGCATCACTAATTGCATCCATTAGATACATCATGCAATTACATAAAAATGTAATAAAAACACATATTTTAGCTTATTAAGCAAGTCCTATTATGGGTAAATATTGGTGCTATGACATATAAATACGCCTAAGATCACCACCCCACACTTAAAACCTTGTTCATCCTCGAACAATCTCAATCAACACTGTACTCATTTAAGCTTAACATCACAACCTAAGTGAAATGCTTATGCTGGGTATTTATAATTCTAATAATGACTTTTCAGCTTGAAATATGTCAAAATACTTTTATGCACATAGGAAAACTCTTTTCAAAACTCTTTATCTCAACAGTGAACTTCTAATTTTTTTAACCAAACTTAATCAAATCACTCAATCTAAAAAACATAATAAGTAATCGGACTGTCATCCACATGCACCCTTACAACCATAAATTTACCCATATTCACTCAAAAATTTTTCAATGTACAACGTACGGGGAATATCAAAATTAAATCACTCTCACTCAACAAAGAATTCATACATGATAGGTAATGAACCATAAGATTGCCCTTAGGGTGCTACTCCACTAATAGTCAAATATTGGTATGAAGGATCTACTACGTCTTTCAAGGTTGTAATGTAGGCTAAGGGATGGGTAGGAACTTATTTAGGAAATAGTTGTTTATCTCCCTTAGCGCTTCAATACATCGCGTTATACAATTAAGATCATTCTTTTACCAACCCAACTTTACCTTTTCTACCTTCACACATTATTTGTTTCACCCCACTCTTATTAAGCATAATAACATAGACTATGGTGGGAGTATTTTCCTTTTTATCATGACTCAATTTTCTTCTATTCTTCATACCCATTTAATATTATGCACCCCTATAATAGCCACCCTCAACTAAAGCAATTTGCCTTGGTTGAGTTGCACAATGTCTGCGGTAGACTAGAGTCAAAATAGGTTCACTGTAACACAGCTGGGCTAAAAATAATGGGAACTTCTTTAGAACAAATTTCTCTAACTCCCAACCACCACAACTATACACCAATAACTTATTACGTTGGGGCTTCAATTTCACTTTTCTCCTACTTCAATTTCACACTTCTTAATTAATTAATCTTTTACACTAACGCACTTAGGATCTTGGGATCAAATTACAATCTTCAAAGAAGGGATTAGGCTACGTATAAAGCTACCAAAGAAATCAAGCTATAGGCTTAACTGGGCTAACTAGGGATATGCACAAGGGTAGGAAAATAAAGTCTAAAAATTTAGCTATGAAAAAAATGCCTACATTATTTCCTACACCCAACGTCCTTTATTTTTCTTTGTAAACACATCGGGAAAGTTCTAGACATTTCTATACATGTTGAATAAAAAAAATACTCTCTCACTCTTGGTGCATGCTAGGAATCAAGTTGGATCCTTACGGTACCCGATCTTGTTCTTTGTCAAGTTAAACTTTCACCCAACAAATTTTACTATACCTATTTAAACAAAGCATCTAAAATTAGCAACTTTTTTAGGTTTAAGACATTCTATTGTTTTAAAACCAATGTGTTCCAAGTCACTGTAAAAATGGTCCAATACAAAGCTCTTCTCCAAACATCGTGATTGGGTTCTCATCAATTCTCAATTTGTAAAGACTAACTCCCCTTTAAAATGGTCATCATCTATCTATCATAGGGGAGGGCAACTAACTACGATGATTTATTTTACATACCTTGAGGGAAAAGTGCATATTGCCTTGAGGGAAACAACAAACACCTTAAACTAAAAATAGAAACTATTACAAAATATACTAACTATTACAGACCATAATGTTCGAAATAGTTAGAAATGGCTAAGTTTAACATCCAAACAAAGAAACAAAAACATCCCTAAAGAATAAATGAAAATAAAAATATCCAACCAATATAAAGCAAATAAAAGTGTAAAGGGAATGAGAATTCGATAACCCCACATTAAAATGAAGCATTGTCCCAGTATTTGCAAAGTAAGTAGAGTATGAGGTGGGAAAGGACTCCCTGGTCGAATATCATCCATGTCATTATCTGATTCTGGACCATAGGTGTTAGCTCTTAAGTCTCGGTCATCTTTCTCTTCTAACTCTAAATCTGAATTCTATGGCTAATGCTCCTCATCAATGGGAACATCATCATATACCAACTCCATAAAGTCGGGGACATAGACCTCGCATGAATGCCTAGATGATAGTAAAGCTCAATATCTCTAATCTTCTATTGAGTAGCTGGACGCCCACCAATCCACAACTGAAGATTCTGAAGCCCATACATTCGGGCGGTGATCTCATTATTCCAAGCTTGAACTCGGGCATAGTCAATATCGGACCATGAATCCCATTAACCCCTTTTGTACGGGACAAATTAACTGGATGAATGTCCACTGGAAAGCTATAATTGAGGTCCTCCTCCTCTATACCCAACCCTCTAAACCACCATATCAATAATTTACCAAATCCAAACTTACGCACCGCATCGAACCTTTCTTTTTTTATAGAAGAAAATATTATAGAAACAACATTTAAATTGATATCATCAAGTATTAAGTCATAAATAAAACATACCCTATCACGTGTCACCTCAGTCAAATGTCTCTTGTGAATAAGATAACCATATATAATCTTTACCCATAAGCGGCCCTCTCTATTTATTAGGCTGAAGGGTAATGTTAGGTGAATGTCGCTATCCTTATGATGTATGCACCTAGATATGGACTTGTTCACGGATAATAGGTGGCGATTGTATGCATACATCGATTTAATATTTAGCTTCTTTAAAGGCCCAGCATCTACCTTTGGTGTACCTAGTACATGAGCAGTTAAAGTGACCACCTGGCTTCATATCTTAACTTCTGAGTCCCTTTCCTGTGTGTCCTAATTTGCCTAAAAATCCCTGAAAAGGCTTAAGTTACCATCATCAGGCTAATCAAACATGAAGTTCATGTGTATCTCCTCTATACATCGCACCATGTTGGGGAATATTCTCAATAAGTTGATTCGATCAATGAACTAGTCAGCAAATATTTAGACTTCGTGTACTTTGCATACCATTTCTTTCAAACTTTGATAACTCAACTTGTCCTATAACTCTTAGCTTGTCCATATGGGATAGAAGGAGCTCAGGGCACATGACGAACTTCCCTATTCCTTTTTCATTCTATCTTAGAAGGTCCAGCCATTGTCTTGCCTTTTGGCTAACGAGTAGATATCTTACCTATTAATCATAATATGAAGCAAACACATCAAATAATTCACCTATTGTAGAATATAAACACTAAGATGGAGGAAGTGTTGGAGACACCCCACACTTATTAGCTAGCACCATTGTGCAAGTGTGAGAACTAAGATGCTCAGACTTCCCTTATTCAATAGAATATGCATATGCACACCATTACAATTATTAAGTAATCATGAATTTTAACCATCATTCCATCTTATGAAATTTACAATCCTGCTTACTCAATGGTAAGACTCTCGGTGCACCTTAATTAATTAATTAATTTGGTCAATTCAAACCAATATGCAGTCATACACATACCCAAATTGACATCTTTACACAAATTTACACATAATGACAAGCATGGCAGCAAAGCAATAGTGGACATACCACCATTTGTACCATAGTTTGCAGTAAATACAGGCCATCTACACTTAATTATTCATATAGTAGTGTAACTAAGCACACCACCAAGGTAATTGGACTTCCCTTTTTAATAACACATACCCCATGCTATTGTAAGTACCGACACAGATTTCATATATGAGATATTTTACTATAATGCATGGCATCAATCCAACTCTGTAATAATAGAACAACCAAAGAGGATGTAGCATCTATGAATTTATGTAGCACAAATATCTTAAAGAACTCAATTTATCTTACTAAGTGGCAAGGAAAGAACTTATAAACTTCAAATATGCCTACAACTACTTCACTGCTTGTACTCCAACAATTAAAGGGATAAGAAATGAGACAACTTACCTTATTTGTCTTGAATAAATCAAATGAAACTTATTGTTATTTGAATGGGACTTGCACAAAATTAAATAAAAAATTGAGTATATAGAGAGGGTAGGCGGCTAAGGCTTCAAATGTAGAGGGGAATAGTGAATAGAATTGAGTATATAAAAGGGAGGGGAGTAGGTGTACTAGGTTTAATATTTTAAATAGAATGGGTATGGGCCTCACATTACGATACATATTCAACTTGACTGGCCATTGCGTCGCGACCCATAGTCGACCCAATATGCTATCACATCGTGACCCTCGCTCAACATTACTAGCCAACGCATTGCGGGGCTATCGCGACGGTCTACTGGAATTTGCAACGAAAAATTTGACTAAGGCACTAATTTCTGCATCTTAGGCGAGTATTTCATTCCCCCTTTTCTTTTTCACCCTGTATTTTTCTATAGTGAATAATTTCTTACCCAAAAGCTTTCCTATACACTTTCTCACTTACCTCTCACTTTCCTTCATGTAAAATCATTTCTCATTCCTGTACACTACATAAAATAATAAAACAACATCTCTAAAATGTGTTGCCTCCTACTTAGCGCCTTAGTTTTGGTCGTGGCACGACTCATTTTTTGTATTTTTGTTTTCTTTTCTATTTTTTTCTTTTCTTTTTATTTTCTAAAAAACAAAATCTATGCTATTACTTTACATTCATGGGTTTCCTCCCATGTAGCACCTTAGTTTACATCATGGCATGACTCAGTTCAATCTCATTTATCCGAAAAGGTGATGGACAAATTGTTCTTATCTTCATGATCCGCCAAATAATGCTTTACACATTGTCAATTCCCCAAGATCTTCTCAGTTTTTTCTTTGTTCCAGAGTTCTACTACACCATGAGATGTCATACGTACTACCTCAAAAGTCCCAGACGACGTAGAATGCAATTTACCCAAAAATAATTTAAACCTTGATTTGAACAGCAAGACAAGTTGTCTAGGTTCAAAAACTTTGTCTAGAATATGATTGTCATGACATTTCTTAGTCTTTTATTTGTACAACTTGGCATTCTCGTAAGCATGGATACAAAACTCATCAAGTTTAACAGGATTCAACAATCTCTTCTCACCCGTTGTCTTCATATCAAGATTCAACATTTTCACTACCCAATAAGCTTGATGCTTAACATCTACAGGTAAATAGCAGACTTTCCCATAAACAAAATGATATGGAGAGGTACCTATAGGAATTTTATAAGCTATCCTATAAGCCCATAGTGTGTCATCCAGCTTTTCAGCCCATTCCTTGTAGTAACCATTGACATTTTTTTGGAAAATCTACTTGATCTCCGAGTTGGATACCTCTACTTGACCACTTATTTTTTGATGGCACGCAGTGGATACCTTGTGCCTAACACCATATTAAATAAAAGATTTTTAACCACGTGTTAATAAAGTGCATACCTCCATCAGTGATAATAGCTCATGGAGTGCCAAACCAAGAGAAGATAACCTTTTTCACAAACTTCAACACCACTGTTGCATTATTCCTGGTAAAGAAAGCAGCTTCCACCCACTTAGATATGTAATCAACTTATACTAGGATATATATGTTGCTAATGGATGGTAGGAATGGTCCCATAAAATCTATCCCCCAAACATTGAATAGCTCAACTTCAATAATGTTGTTCAGGGGTATTTCATAATTGATGTGTGAGCAGATGCTAACATATTTGAGGATTTTAACTAAGAATAATTGAAAAGTCTTAAGCATCTTTTGACTTTTTTATTGTTTTATCTTTGATTTTGCAGTTAAAGTCAAGAGATAAGAGAACTAATAATGATGGAAGTAAAAGAGTTGAAATCTGAGGAAAATAAAAGAGAAGTATGGCTGACGACATTCTTGATAAGTCGTCAACACTATGATAGGTTATCTGCTTTATCTTCATCCTTAAATAAAGAATGAGATTCAGTTGGAAAAAGTGATGATGACATGTGATAAGCCATCATCCTTGTGATAAGCCGTCAGATTCACCGTCAACCTTCGATAGAATATGGGAGCTGAGGTGGAAAAGTGAAGACATCATCTGATATGTCATCACAGTTTTGATTAGCCATCAGGATTCACCATCAACATTAAGAAAAAATTGTCAAAACTGAAGAGGATCTGACGACTTTCGTGATAAGTCATCAGCCTCATGATAAGACGTCACACATGTCGTCACCTAATCCGAGAAGAACACTGAACTCTGTGATTTTTTTTTCATAATTAGGCTAAAGTATTTAAAGCATATTTTAGAGTTTTCTAAGGAGGCTGAACCTATTTTGGAACGCATGTATTTTGTCATTTTCTCTTGAGTTTCTTGTCTTGAACAAAACAATTAACTTTGAAGAGATTATCATCAATATTTTGGTATGTCTACTTTGATCTAATATGAGAAACACTCATTGCTATTCATCTTGTTGTAAGTTCATCCTTCAAATTATAAATTCAACTTGTTATATCGATTATTACATTAAAAGTGGCTAAATCCCTTTAACCCGAATTATGGAATCTATGGGTTAGGTCCTAGTAAGTAGCTAAGTGTTCAAGATTCTAAAGGTAATAGGACTCCTTGGTAATTCTGAGGTTTTAATTATTGTTTAACGGTTGAAAATGATAGATAGCACCTTCTTTGATTTGCTTGAGATAAGAAATCAACTATTGTAGAAAGTGAATTATTGATAGGGACTTGGAAGCTACCAACCTTTCGTTTAATAATTGATGTTGTAACAAGGTTAATTAACCTGAGGTGAAGTCTAGTCAGTGAATATAAATTCCCTATGTCCGAGAGGATTAGGTAATTAAATGCTTAAGTAGGTCGAGAGACATTTAGACCTAACTTCGATAAAAACAATCTATTGTTCCTACCTATCGTCACAATCTTGAATCACTATTACCATCTGTCAAGTACTAAAACCCATAGTGAGCATAATTCTGGTTTTCCACAAACACTTAATTACAAATACTGAAACTAAAGTGACCAACAATTATTTGATAATCTCCAAAATAACCCATTTTAGGAAATATACAACTATCAGTTGATTAGATTGCAAACGACTTAAGTTCAGACCATATTCCCTGTGGGATTCGACCCTAACCTAGTTAGGTCATATATTGATAATGATCTCTTACATTTTCACATGAGAGGTGTAGTTTGAGCATTATCAAAAATGGCATCATTACCGGGGAACAATCTCCATCATTGTGGTGCTATCTCCATAAGGTCTTTAGTCTAGAAAAAGGTAGACGTGGGAGCATTTGCCATCCCATTCACTATTGGGTCCCTAAATTTTACAAAAGCTCTATATGATTTGGGAGTCGGTATAAAACTAATGCCACTTGCTGTGTACAAGAAGTTGGTTTTGGGGGATCCTACCCCAAAAAACATGCAGTTAGTGATGGCGGATGGGTCTGTAAAGCGACCAGTGGGCATATTACATGATGTATTGGTAAATGTGACCGACTTTATACTGCCTGCTGATTTTGTAGTCCTACACTGTGAGGTTGACTTCGAAGTACCCATCATCCTAGGTAGACCATTCCTTGCAACTGGGAGAGTGATAGAGGACATAGAGCTGAATGAGCTGAAGTTAAGGCTCACTGACAAAGAAGCAAGATTCAAAATACACTTATCCATGACCCAGTAAAAGAAGATAAGTGTTTTCTCAATCTTGGATGTATTCTATGAAGATGGTAAAGAGATACCAGTAGGTTATCTTGACAAAGTCTGAGTAGTCAAGATAACCAAATCGTACCGCGATATTAAATCGGGCGCTATAGGGAGGCAACCCAAAATTTGTATATTTTAGAAAAGTATTTATTTTTATAGTTAGGTTCTAGTTCAAAGAAGGTGGAATCGATGTATCCAGCTAAGTATTCCTGATGACATACTTGACGAGCTGTCATAATTGTGATAAGCCGTCAGATTTGTCATCAGAGAAATCAAACCTGAGGCACATTCTGTTAAGGCTGACAACATTCATGATAGGCTATCATAAGTGTGATAAGCCGTCAGCCTTTGTCTTCAAAAAGCCTAAAAGAGTAGCTGAAAGTTTGGGCCAAATTTAAAAGATCCAACCTAGCCCACAGCTTTGTCTTTCTACCTTCCCACGTATTTCCTTGCTTTGTCTTTCCCCCTTCCCACATATTTTTTTTATTTTCTTTAAGTTTTATTTCCTTCCATATTTAGTTTATTTACTTCCATTTCTAGAGTATTTCCAAATAAAAAAAAAGAAAACTTCCTTTCTTGTGAGAGTGGGTTGAAGTCAAAATCAAGACTTCTTCATTCATCTACTTTCTTTTACTCGTGTAACCAAGTTTAAGGAACTTATCAGGTATGCTCAAAACCTAGCTCTTCTCTTCAGTTCGTAAGTAATAAAATGATGTGAACCAAGGTTTCCAAGACAATTGAGTCAAGTTTTGCTTGCAAATGTATGAAAATTGGGAACTAGTGTTTATTATACGAGCTTGGGACTTAAAGATCAGCTCAAAAACAAGAATTGATGGGATTTTAAGAAGAAATTAGATTAAAAATCAAGTTAAAGTCGAGTTCGGGTTGTGTCCTAAGCCGATGACATGGCTGATAAGTTATCACATTTGTGACGACTTATCAGACACGTCATCAGAAGTTGATAAAATTTTGTGGATTCTGTTTAAAGCTGACGACATTCATGATAAGCTATCACAACTGTGATGACTTATCAGATATGTCGTCATACTTTTTACCTAAAGCATTAATAAACTCTTTTAAGGGGTGTGGAACTTTAATTACTGATGTGTTTTTGTATATACTCTTGAGTATCGACTAATGGTTTTCCTCTTGCTACAAGTCTTATAATGGCACCCCAAGGAAAGAACCCAAAATCTAGAAAAAAAGGGTCCAAGGAAAGTGTACCTCGGAGACTATTCGATGAGGGCTCTGATTATGAGGAGGAGGAGGCACTACTGAGGAAGCAAAAAAAAAAAGAAAAACCCAAAAAACCCTTCACAACCTCCACTAGTTGAGGTAGAGGAGAGTGAAAAAGTGATACTAGCCAACAATATCTGAACATACAAATTCTGATCATATGGCCTCTAAGCAACAAGAGTTTGAACATGCTGAATCTGAAGAGCATGATTGAGATCATCCTGATTCTGAGGAACATGAGTCTGAGTCCCCTTTTGCTGAGCAACAAGATGATGAAGAATCTCTGATTCAAGGAACTATGGTTAAATGCAAGAACCCTGAGGTTTGAGACAGTGTTTGGTGGAAAATTCCTAAGGCATAGAAAACCTTCTATGATAGGTTTCTCAGAACTTAAAGAAGAACCGTGAAAAGGACCATCTTTGAAGAAAAGAGGATCAGCACTATTGGGTTGAGAAGATACCCTGAAGTGGAGCAGAAATTCTGAGACTATGACTTAGGATGGACCGTGAGAGGAGTAAGCTTATTTCCTCTACACTAGTTTGGAAGTTCTATGCAAACTATCAGGCTCGGTTGGAGAACATATACAAAAAGAGAAAGAAATCAGCGGATCAACCTTTGTTGGATAAAGTTCCAGTATGGGGTGTGATGGTGGATCTCTCAGAAACAACAATTGATAGATTTCTTCATGGCCTAGAATTCACTCCTCAGGCTATTTTACCTACAGTCTATGATTGACTGAAGCATCATGCAAATCAACGGTCTTGGTTAGCCACACTTATAGCTAAAAGAAAACCTGAATGGCTGACCAACTCGAATGAAAGGATTTTTAAGGCCTCCTTGAATCAAGAGGCAAGTTTTTGGTGGGGTGTAATGTGCACCCATTTGATGCCTACTGAGGGAGATAACATTAATGAAGAAGACAGAGCAATATTGATCGGAAATTTTATGGCTAATATCAAGTTGAACTTTGGGGAGACCATTGCTGAGGAGATGAAAATTCAAGTCTCAAGGCCCGACACGGCATATCCATTCCGTTGTATGATTACAAAGTTATGTAAGGTAACCCATGTACCTGAGGTTATAGGGTTAGACAAAGAACTGCTTGCCAAGAAGTCCCACAACCCCATCCAATATGATAAAAATCAGTCAAGACTGACACTTAACAGAGGAGCGGAGGTTGAAATAGACCCACCATTTACAGGTACCAGTTCAGCACCTAATTTAGCAGTGCAGGATTTTGAGGCTGCAACACCGACCTCCTCAACAATAGCAAATTCAACGCCTAGAAATAAAACAAATCCTTCAGTAGTTATGTCTACCATATAATTTTCCTTCAACCCTATAAATTTCAAGAGAGTGGCAAAACAAGCCAAGTGGTGCGAGGCTCAGCTGCAACTTTTTGCCAAGAAATTTGCCTCTGTGGTAGACAAGAGGATTAAGGTAGCACTGGATCCTTTCTGAGCCTTGCTCGATCGAATTGATGAATTAGAAAATCATTTTAATACACGAGTAAGAGAAATTTCAGGCTCAGACCTTGAACAATTTACAGTAGCCCTGGACAAGGTGAAGGCGTATGTTGGGGTATTACAGCAACACAACTTATAGTGTCGGCAGATCCGACTGTTGAAGAGTTTGAGAGGATAAAATCCCATTGCTTGATCTCACGGGGGAACCAATGAACAAAAAGAAGAATAAGGGTAAGAAGAAAGGTAAGGTTAAGTAAGAAAGGCTTGATAGTGATGAAGAAAGAAAAACAGAGAAGAAGAAAAGAAAGAAGGCTAACAAAAGGAGAAGAGAAAGGCGATGATCAAGTCACTAGCTGACAATGAAAAATGAGAGAAGGCCCTGTGAGTGAGAGTCATGGGTGCTTCAACTAGCAGGCCTCAAATAACAGCTAGACCAAATGTGTTTGAATGGGGGGGATTCCCAATAGACATAAGGCCGCTGAGGATGCAGCGGCAGGGGCAGGGGCCCAAATTCCCGTGCTTGATCTACTCCAGGTATACCCTAATCCTTAGTTCAGTTTTCCTTTAATTTTAAGATGAGGGTTTAGGGTAAGTTGTTGTTGTAATATTTTGTAGTTGACTAGGAGAAATACAAGTACCTGAGGCATTTACCATGGTTTTGTTATTTGGTGAACACCTCTCAAGTGGTCTAATTCTTTAACTGTGTGATTTGCATCTAATTATGACCACTGTTCATCTTTGTAATGTATTAGTTCTAGTAACTTGATAACCATTGCTAAACAATTGCATAAATTGGATAAGTAGTATCTTGTGATATAATTTTGTGTCATGTGCGTGTGATATTTTACTTAGTTCCCTTTGTATGTTAGTTTTAGAACTTGCCCGGTTAGTCTTACCTAGGTTGAAGTAAAGGGGTTTGGAAAGGATCATAGATCATTTTGATATTATCCCACTTTAGCCTATATGACCTTCCCTGTATACATAATATCTCTTGATCCCTATTTTGAGCATGAATATCCTATTTCTTTTTATGATACTTATCACCGTTCCATTTTTATATAATAATAAAACTGTTTTGGCCCTGGTCCTCCTTGGACACTGTGCACCTTGACTTAGGCAAATGGTCTAAGTTGAGGGTGGCTATCATAGGGGTGAGTGATGTAAAATGAGTATAAAGAAAGGTAGAGTAAAAGAAAAGAATAAAAAGCTGGGTGCCGTGGAAAAGAGAAAGAAAGGAAAAGTTGTGAAAAAAAAAAAGAAATGATTATAGAAAAGAACCATACCCATCCTAAATAAGTGTGATCAAGAAAAGAGAAGAGTAGTAAAAGGTAAATGAGTGAGACCCCAAAAGCTAGTGTAGTATCAAGGACGCTTATTAACTTTAAATGTCATCGAGTATCATACCATCCCCTAGCCACATTAAAAGACAAAAAGAAGACCTATAGTGATCCTAGCTAACCTGTATGAAGATCTTGGTAATGTAAATAAGAGCAAGCCTATGGTATTCGACATATATTGATTAGAACTTCATCCTAAGAGTGAGTGTCTTGTGACTGTCCCCATGGTTACATATGTGATATTTGATATAAGTGCAATGGGACTTCTTTATAGTGAAGGCACACTAGTTACATTGCTAGCTGCTAACTTGTTTGGATAGTGTAAGCTTCATACATGCATGGTTGTTGTTGCTGATTTGATGCCATATCTTGATTCCTGTATGTCTCATTGTTGCTCTTCAGTAGCATACACAGTTGATTTGGAATTAATTGACCTTGGAGAAAGTAAAGATAGTTTTGAGATAATATAGATGATTAACAGACAAATGTACTTTGTATCCTCTTAGTTGTTGTTAGTTACTTGAGCACAAGCAATTGTTTTAAGTTGAGGGTGTTGATGTGTGAGATTATCCTAATACATTTGAGGCTTTTAATTGAGAATAATTGCAAATTCTTAAGAAACTTTTGTCGTTTTCGATTGTTTTATCTTTGATTTTGCAATGGAAGTCAAGAGGTAAGAGAACCAACAATGATGGAAGTAAAAGAGTTGAAATCTGAAGAAAATAGAAGAGAAGTATGGCTGACGATATTCTTGATAAGTTCTCAGTAGTTTGATAGGTTATTAGCTTCATCGTCAGCTTTAAACAGAGAATGGGATTCAGTTAGAAGAAGTGACGACGACATGTGATAAGCCGTTAGCCTTATGATAAGCCGTCAGAGTCGCCGTAAGCGTTAGACAGAACATGGGAACTGAGGTAGAGATGTGATAAAATTGTCTCATATGTTATCATAGTTTTGATAAGCCTTCAGGATTCACTGTCATCCTTAAGCAAAAATTGTCAAAATTAAAGAGCTGACGACATTCGTGATAAGTCGTCAGCCTCATGATAAGGAGTCATGCATGTCGTCACCAAACCCAAGAAGAACACTGAACTCTGTGATTTTTTTTCATAATTAGGGTAAATTATTTAAATCATAGTTTAGGGTTTTATAAGGAGGATGAACCTATTTTGGAACTCACGTATTTTGTTATTTTCTCTCGAGTTTCTTGGCTTGATCAAAACAATTACCTTTGAAGAGATTATCATCAATATTTTGGGATTTCTAATTTGATCTAATCTGAGAAATACTCATTGCTATTCATCTTACTGTAAGTTCATCCTTCAAATTATGAATTCAGCTTGTTGAATAGATTATTTCATTATGAGTGGCTAAATCCATTTAACCCGAATTATGGGATCTATGGGTTAAGTCTTGGTAAGTTGCTAAGTGTTCATGATTCTAAAGGTAATAGGACTCCTTGATAATTTTGAGGTTTTAATTATTGTCTATTGGTTGCAAACGATAGATAGCACCTTCTTTCATTTTCTTGAGATAATAAATCAACTATAGCAGGATGTGAATTATTGATAGGGACTTGGAAGCTACCAACCTTTCATTTAATAATTGATGCTTTAACTAGGTTAATTAACCTGAGGTGAAGTCTGGTCAGTAAATATAAATTCCCTTAGTTTGAGAGGATTAGGTCATTAAATTCTTAAGTAGGTCAAGAGACATTTAGGCATAACTTTGATAAAGACAATCTGTTGTTCCTACCTATCATGAGATTCTTGAATCACTATTAGCATCTGTCAAGTACCAAAACCCATAGTGAATTTAATTCTGGTTTTCTATAAACTCTTAATTACAAATACTGAAACTAAAGTGACCAAAAATTATTTGATAATATCCAAAACCCCCATTTCAGGAAACATCCAACTATCAGTTGATTAAATCGCAAACGACTTAAGTTCGCACCATATTTCCTGTGGGATTCAACCCCAACCTAGTTGGGTTATATATTGACAACGATTGCTTAAATTCTCACATGAGAGGTGTAGTTTGAGCTTTATCAATGATTCCTTGAAATTTTACCTAATAGATAACATTGATCACATCCCTTCACAAAAGCAACTGCATCCTTGAACAATATTAACTAAAAGAATCCTGATTGTAACATTTTCTAGCTGTTCGTTCCTATAATTATGGCCACCGTAAGGAGATGAGTTGCACTCTTGCAGCACTTGTTAAGATTCAGCTTCAAACACACATTTATGCAATAGCCCATCTGGGCCTATTTGAAGAGATAAGGCTCTTCCTATATGTATGTGCGAGAATTATATGGCAACTTCTTTCTCTACTGAGTAGTAGCTTTGGGTGGGTAAACCACACCTACTAACAAATTCACAATGTTTGTAGACCAAGGAAACTAACACACATCAAGAGCCAACAATTGCTTATCCGGAAACTCTTACCGAATGCAAAATGTATCATCAGCAATATGGTCATGGTTCTTTAGCCTTGACAAATGGTCTATAATTTGATTATCTATTCCTTTTCGATCACGCACTTCTAGGACAAATTCTTAAAGAAATAGAATCCATCTAATCAATTGTGGCTTTGCATTTTTTTTATTGAACAAATACTTGATGGCATCTTGGTCTGTGTGAAAAATTACCTTGGTGCCCACCAAATATGATCTAAATTTGTTGAATACATAAACCAGTGCTAACATCTCTTTTTCTGTGACTGTGTAATTTATCTTGGGATGATTCAAGACTTTACTTGCATGATAAATTAAATAAAATACATTGTTTTTTCGATGCCCTAAATATACTCCCACATCCATAATACTGGCATAACACATTAGCGCGAATGGCACCCAATCTGGAGAAATCAAGATGTTTTCTTGACAATCAGTCCCGAAATCAAACATAGTTTTTTTTTTCCAGCAGCTTACACATAGGACTTGCAATCTTTGAAAAAATCTTAGATAAATCAACTGTAAAACTCTGCATGCCATAGAAAACTTCTCACTCCCTTCACAGTTACTCGATATGGCAGTTTTTCAATAACTTCAAACATATCTCTATCCACTTCAAGTCCTCCACATGATACCTTATGACCAAGGTCTATTCCTTCCTTGACTAGGAAGTGGCACTTTTCCCTATTTTGTACAAGATTTGTCTCCTCGCAACAATCTAGGACTCGATATAGATTCTGCAAGAATACTTCAAAAGAGTTACCATAAATAGTGAATTCATCCATTAATACCTCTATAAATTCTTCAACCATGTCATATAAAATTGCCGCCATGTATCTCTGAAATATTGTGGGTGCATTGCAGAGGCTAAAAGGCATATGTCTGAGTGC